>NW_010244289.1:0-36323 GCF_000690775.1 Eurypyga helias
GCGGGGCGGTGCCATTTCTGGTGGGTGTCTGCGGGACGGGCGCGGTTGGAGCGCGCTCTGAGGCGCGGTACGCGGCATGCGGAGGTGTGCGCAGCCCTGAGGGGCCGTCACGTGACGCCTCCGCGGTGTGGGTTTGGGGCAGTGGCGGTCTTGTTTTTAACAAGAGAAGCCGTACGAAGTAGTTCCGCTTTTTAAGCCTGGAGAGGTGCGTCGGGCTTGGCTTAGTGTATTCGTGAGGAACTCAGAAATGGATCCTTCCTCATGCCTGTCAAAATAGTCTGGGAAGATTGGCATCGTAGAAAGCTGGAAGCACTGGAAGGGCTATATTAAAAAAAACCCAACAAAACAGTCTAGAATGTCTGTGTAGAAGACAAAAAAAAACCCTTTGAAAAATTAAACAAGATTGTTGTATTTTTCTCAGAATTCCAGCAATTTCACCCGATGTTTGGTTTTGACTACTGACAGTCTGAAGGCATGTAGTCCCTCAGAACCGCTCAAACATCACTAGTTTCTGCCCTGCATTAATGAAATGGTTCATGTTGGACCGTGACGAACCCGTGTATTTTGCTGTCGAAAACCCGTGGGGAGTTAGACAGCATAGATGTAACTTCACAGAGGGAATGTGGGAATGCTGTGTACGTAGCCCTTTTTTTAATAATTCTTTTCTTTCGCAGGGGCAGATGTGGCCTTTGATGTTTTTGTATATTGCAATGTTCTTGTTTTGGTTTTATTATCAGGGATATTTCACCAAAAAACGGCAGTGAAGTGTTTTTCTCACGTGAGATCTATGAAAAATATTCATTGGCTCCCAGCCTCTCTGAACTGTGGCGTTTGTCAAACAGGTATGTTCTGCTCCGCTGTAATTGTGCGCTGTTTGTCGTAATCCTATTGCCACACGTCCTTCTTGTCTGGGGGAAAGCCGCATGTTCCCCAGCGTAGCAGGATCTGTTACTGACTCCTTGGTCCAGGAGCTGACCTGTGCTTCACCTGTTGTGAAACCCCAGAAAGCGGGAAGAGTCTATGACCTCTGGTCTTTTGGAGGATGGGGTGGGGTTTGGGGGTTTTGGGATGGAGTTTGGGTTATTTCTTGAGGCAGTACTTGTGTTTTGCTTTCTGTTACGTACTAAAGAGGGTTGAAATTTGACCCACGTATGAAGAGTTGATTTGTTCTAAATAGAAATTGCTGTATTTTTATAAACTGACACTGAGAACACACATTTGAGGGGAATACATGTCTGTATCACATGACTCTATATCCCACATCTCTAGCTAGAGAAGGTTTTTCTGGTTCATCTTTGTTGGAGCCACTTTCCTTGAACTGGCAGAGATGAGCACAGCCCTCGCAGCTTGCTTCTGGGAACTCGATATTACTGTAGGATTCTTCTTTTGGATAATGTGGAAAAAGGGTTTCTGGAGTAGACATGACTGCACTTGAGAGTGGGATTGTGTTTGGCTGTGTGTGGTAGAAGTGGGTTTATAGCCAGGAGAGGGGTTGTAACCAGAAAAATTCAGACGTTGATGGAACTGTGTTCTGGGGCCATAGTCCAGAGGAAAAGAAACGGAACCTGTGAGGGCCAACGTGAAAGTAAAAGCTGGAGGAAATTTGTCAATTTGTGTACTCGGGGTTCTGATAGGTATTTACTAAAGTGTATGCTCTGTCACTGTAGAAGCTGTGAAGGCAGGTTGTTGGTAAAATGAAGGGGAAAAATTTAAGCCGTCAGCTCAAATAAGGTATAATGCTGTAAATATGGACAGAAAAGCTCCGTCAGATTATTTTGGTTTGCACCCTGATGAAGACTGTGACAGCACTGCATACTGAAATGATCTTGATGTGCTGCCATTTCATTCAGTGCTGAATATAGCCAATTTAAGCTGCTAGAATTGCGTGATGTTCCTACATTGGCATATCTGAGTCAGCATCTTGTCGCTGCTGCAGCTTAATTAAATTTGCCAGTTTGTGCCATGAGGATGGACACATTCTCATATTCAGTGAGACAGCTGTGAAGTGTTATTAAGAACTGTGGATGTGATACTGCTGGGTTTGAATAACAGTTGAGATGATTTCTGCTGCTGAAATAGTGTCTTAAAAATATGCTTTTTTCCAAGATCAGCAGTTAATATTTGTTTTGTTAACCTTAAATATTTTGTCTCTTAAGTATCGTTATTTTAAATAGAGCAGGGCTAAGATGGCCTTCGTATACAGGGGTTGTTTTAAGAACTGGCTTTATAATGTTACTGCTTTGTTGTTGTTAGGGCAGCTTGCCTTAGCTCAATATTATTTTTGGCAACCGATTTCAGCATTGTTTACAGTCGAAAATGAAACTCCTGAATTGTGTGCTCTCTTTTTAGGATTTTTTTAATTCGAAAGCTATTGTTACAATTAAGTAGTTTTAATTTACCTTTTTTTACAGTGAAAGAAAGGCTTTTTCTTTACTCTCATAACTTTGACTCATATGGGACCTTTCTAAGTGAAAACTGGTTCTGAACACCACCCATGAGTGAATGCCAAAATGTTAAGATGCTTTACCTTTGCATTAATAATTTAGCTGGTCACCTTAGTATTGAGTATAGAAGCTAATATATACACCATCTTGTTTAAAAAACAAAGAAACAAAATTTATCTTTAAATTGGTGGCAAACCTGCTGTTTGTGAAAAGTGTTAAGTTTTTTCATTATTACTTTTCTTTCAGAGAGGCAAAGAAAAATGTGGAGACATTGGCAAACCCTTCAGGAAACAGCCAGCCTTGTAGCATTCAGGTTGCAGATCCAGTTGAGGTGGAGGCTAAAAGCACAACTGACAATCATCCGTTCCCAGAACCTAGAATCCCCTATCCATTTACCTCTTGTTTGACTGAGAAGGAGCAGAAAACTTACTTATATCTGATGACTAAGTACTCTAAAAAGATAAACCATTTTCAAGTTAATGCAGCAAGTCAAAGAGAATTATTCACATATCTGGTAAGTGTGCGCCTATGTACACGCAGAGGGAGCATACAATTTTTTTGTTACCAAGATTTAAGGAAATGTAGCAAAACTGTTTTCAGTTTGTTGTAATTTCCTTTTAACATAGTATTATGAGTGGTAATAAAGGTTTAAAGTATCCATCCAGGTGTGCTTTGGTGTATACCACAGCTCCAGGGGAACATTTTTAATATAAATTGAAAGTGTACTTGCTTAAGTGGGTGGGGGTTTTGTGGATCGTAGTAGTCCAAACAACTGATGGTAAGTGTAGATCTTTGATAGTTGATCAACTGCCCAACCACTCGCTCCCAAAAAAACCTGCATATTTTTATGAGAAAGAAGTTAAGACTTGACTTTACTGTGATTTTAGCACTTCATAATGGTACGTAGCAGTCTTGCATAATGTTAGGAGATGGATACTTTTTGATGTGATCTTTGACAGCACCCTATAATGGGAACTTTCTTCATCAGCATGTGAAGAGGACCTGTGCGTTTACCTTCTATGCTTACCCTATCAGTGCTTATGGGATTAGAAAGGCACAAGTTCACACTTGGTGCTTAGTCTCAGCAATGTGGTCTAAATAGTGAAAGGCTGTGTGTCATGTTGGTTGGAAATATCATTTTAGTCGAATCCTACATAATGTAATGAATCAGCAAATGTTTTTGAGCCGTTGTATTTGGTTTTCCATGCTTCCTTCTTAGTGCTGTTCTATGCAGTATTGTACTGTAACAATGGGAATGTCATTCCTAGGCAAATCAGTATCTACTGTGTTGTTATTTAAAACCTAGTTGCTTATGAAGTCAGAGCTGAGATGTCTGTTGCTCTGTTATGTAAACTTGCTCCAGCAATATCTGGTATCCTTTCTTTTGATAAAGCACCAATATATGATCAAAAGAAGCTTAGGGAAACTTTGAACATGTGCAAAGACTTGCCAAACTGAGCAGCTAGTTGAATCTCTGCCCTCCCTCATACCATCACCTGTACTACCGCTCTGGAAATCTTGCTGGTTATGTACCTAGGCTACAGGACTCCATTCTATCTTAGAAATATATTTTTCCTTCCCCCCAGCAAATGAAAGAAGTAGTAAACAATGAAATTGCAG
Source organism: Eurypyga helias (assembly GCF_000690775.1). Classification (NCBI taxonomy): domain Eukaryota; kingdom Metazoa; phylum Chordata; class Aves; order Eurypygiformes; family Eurypygidae; genus Eurypyga; species Eurypyga helias. Next base: position 4,065 of record NW_010244289.1, read on the forward strand.
AATTTATGAAATTTGCCCAGAATGCTGCAAAAAGCTGTGCCCAAGATTACGATGCCATCTCTGAAGATGCGCTACGTTACACTGAGGTATTTACCAATACTGCATTTGATTCTTTCTCTTCTTAAATAAGCATACTGGAATTGTGAGTAAGATACATAGGCACTGCTGGTGGGATCTGATGTTCCCTGAACTTCTGCTGATTCCGTTGGGATGAGCCATGAGAAGTTGCCATTTCCCTTAGGCTGTGCAGCATGGCTTGACGCACCGTTTATAATAAGCAAATAAGATACGTGAGGTCATTGAATACAATACTGTAAAAAGATTTAGTTATCAATTAAGTAAATCACATCTTTGTATTTGTGACGGGAGAAATTATGTTTTAAGTGTCTGTTTACATTGACAAGCTGCTCCTGAATATACACTACAGGGCAGAATGTTAAGCTTTCCCCTACAGCAGTGTGTTACACAGTCACTTTAATCAGAGGTTACTCAGGCTTCAGTCATAATCATCTGCAAGTTCATGCTGTGTTAAATGTGCGCTTTGATTCCAAAACCAAACGTGAATGTAACTTTGTATATCGTTCTGGGTTTAATAGCACACTTCAGGGAAAGAATTCCAGAATACAGGTTTGTTAAACTTTCCCATCAGTGGGTTGACATCCTCTTGCTTGGTTTCCTCATAGTGTCTTGCCTTAATTGAAATGGCCTACTTATATACCTTCTGTTAAAATTTCTATCTTTCCAGGTAAGGGCCGTATCACTTTCTTTTACAGAATAAAGCAGAAAAAGAAATGTGTTTACTAGAGAGTAGAGCATTTAGTGAAATTTGGAAAGATTGCTTCTCTTTCACCATAACACTTTATTACACACTTTTACATGCAAAAGATAGGTTTGTTCTGCCATTAACACATGGTGTGGGCACACTTGAGGACAAAAACTTTCTAGGATTGGGTTTGTAATTTTGTATCTTACACTTGTGTCTGGTTTTTTAAGTGACCTTCTTGTCTGGTCACAAAATGTGCCTCCACAGTTGAAGTCCTATTTACAGTTAAGTTGATGTCCAAAGTTAAAAATGAAACAGAGGCACATAGTTTTAAACAGTACTTGCAGAAATAACTTATTCTAGTTACTAAATAAAACAAATATCTTAAATACATAATTTGGATATCAACAAATTATTTTAGGATCTAAAGTTGGCATGAAACCAAGCTCAACACATACGGAAACCTCCTGGTCTTTAACTTTGTGACTTTTACCTATGCCCAGTGTAAATTAGGTGGTGCGACAAGAAAACACTAGTCCTTCTAAAAGCCAAGATAAATAAAATGAAAAGAATGTGATTACTTGGTTTAGCACTGTTCAGACTGTGATTAATGATTGGTCCCAGCCTGTGTGCATGCATGGTTAGCCTTGCATAGGAAGGGTTCTGGAGAATTTAAATTTTTCATTTCTGATACCAGTTACCATAGAGTTGTACTGGTATCTCTTAAGTCCTTCAATACTTTCTCTAACTGGGAAAGTTGAACAAGTCTGTTAGCAGTAGTCTGGTAAATATATCTACATTGTCTTTTTTTCACTGAAATTCTTACGGAAGATACAGATGCATAAACTATTTTTTCCTTTTATGTTAGGAATTATTACAAGCTTGTATTGGACATGTGCAAAAGTATCCTGAGTTTTACACGCTCCAGGAGATCACGAGTATCATGGGAGGAAAGTTTCATACACAGTTGACTTTTAGGCTGGAAAAAAATCTTCTGGTCATGGTAATATCTTATGTATACATGTCTTATTTTGGTGTTGATTTCAAATAAGTAGAGTTACATCTGGATTGTGTTACGCAAGGGAGAGTTCAGCTTTTTTACAAGCATTATTCAGTGATTGGGTTAGTAGTTACAATTTGTAATTATGAAAATATTTTGGTAGTAAGGCTGTTAATATCCTTCACTGTATGTTTGCAATAAAAAGATTACATTAATAGTATATATTTTTTTAATATAACAATGACATTATAATGCACCTGCAAAAATTCTTAGTATTTTTCACTGTGAGAAGTGCAATGTTGAATCAGCATGTTATCAGTAAAAGGTATTTTCTGATACCCCTTGATTTCTTTAAGGGTACAGCAAGACGTGGTAAAACAGACTTCCCTGCCATGCCTGTTCAACTGCCCACAGATTATAAAACTGTTACATCTATTGTAACGCCAGAAAAAAAGGCTTCTCTTATGCACAATGTAAGTAACCCTGTTATTGTCATTTTTAAGGCATATTTTGTAGAGAAGAGCAATTTGGTGCTTTTTATGTGGCAGTATTGTTTCTTCCTATTTTTTTTCCTACTCTTGAAGATCTTGTAGCATAGAAATATGGACTGTGTCTTTATTTCTCTAGTATTTAATGTACAGCAATCACACTGCCCTCTTTAAAGCTGAGTTATTAACTTTTGAACCTAGTGCCTCTTGAAGGGGCTTCCTTAAGTCTCTCCTTTGAGAGATCCTTAAATTGGAAAGCACTGTGTGAAATCTAGATAGAATTGTATATTACAGTGTTGTTCCTTTAAAACTTTGCTTTGCTGTTTCTAAGATGGTCTCAGTGTGTGTGTATACATACCCATGAATACATGTAGGTGTAAAGGCTTCTGATTAAGTAAGAAGTCTTGAGGGTAAGAAGAAATACTTCAGACTGTCTGGTTTTCTGAAAAGTCATGTAGTGGTTTGGGTTGGAAGGGACCTTAAAGACCATCTAGTTCCAACCCCCCTGCCATGGGCAGGGACATCTTCCACTAGACCAGGTTGCTCAAAGCCTCATCCAGCCTGGCCTTGAAGACAGCCAGGGATGGGGCATCCACAGCTTCTCTGGGCAACCTGTTCTAGTGCCTCACCACCCTCTCTGGGAAGAATTTTTTTCCAGATATCCAATCTAAACCTCCCCACTTTCAATCTAAACCCATTACCCCTTGTCCTGTCACTACAAGCCCTTGTAAAAAGTCCCCCCCAGCTTCCTTGTAGCCCCTTCAGGTACTGGAAGGTGCTATAAGGCCTGCCTGGAGCCTTCTCTTCTCCAGGCTGAACAAGCCCAACTCTCTCAGCCTGTCCCCATAGCAGAGGTGCTCCAGCCCTCTGAGCATCTTCGTGGCCTCCTCTGGACTCACTCCAACCAGTCAATATCCTTATGTTGAGGGCTCCAGAGCTGGATGCAGTAAGTCCATTAGGTTAGCTTTCCCTGGGAATTTTTTTTTTTCCACTAAACAGCATAAATTCCATTTATGAGTTGAACAATTTTTAGGTTCCTTTCCAGCTTATTGTTAACTATCTGATGTTTCTGTTTGTGTTCTTCCACAGAGAAAATCAATGAGTCATTTGTTCTATAGAACTCGGTTTTTGTGACTGTTCCAAATAACTTGTTATCCACTAATTCAAGGCGTTCTTCCGAATGTCAAAACCCAAACTTTGAGCAGAGGCACTGTGATTGCAAAGACACTTTTGCTTAAGAAAGTAGCAGAGGTGACACAGGAGAATGATATATACCTCAAGAGATTTTATAGCTATAAACAGAGAATATTTCTGATGATGTCTCAAGTGTCAGAAAAAAGAACATAGCTAGGATTTTCTTACTTTTCTCTCATGGTCCTCAGTGCTCCTGGGCACTTAGTCCTTGATGTTCTCCTCCCACATCGTGAGCATTCCCAGCCTCCTCTCTTCCTGGGACCTGTACTCATAATGTTTAATAATTTTACCATTTCAATTCTGAATTTTTATTCTTCATGGGTTTTATATTTGTTTTATTATTATTTATATGTAATCTGTATCCAAACAACTGTGCAGTTTTAACCATACGTTAATGTTAGATGTCTCTATTGTGCTATTACCCAACTTGTAAGATCTGTGATATATATGTGAGTGAATTGGGGGAGGGGGGTGTTTCTTCTGCACTGCACTCCCATATTTCATGATCATTCAAATTCCTATTAAACCTAGTAATTCGAATTAATAGGAATTAACTGAAAGATAAAAGAAGACACGTTTTCTCATGCTGCAAGGTGGCTGGGTAAAACTCAGTGGAACTGGTCGCTTTTTCATCTGATTCTGAAGCCTGGCAGTGTGGTGGTATTTGGGCTTGGGGTGTGGGGGTGTGTATGTTAATCCATGTTTGCTTGTGTTTCGGTTTTTCTTATTAATTTAATTTGGTGCATGTCTTTCTTAAAAACCTTAAAAATTCAACTTTTTTTTCTGTTTAGGATATTAGTTCAGACTCAAATGCAGAAAAACTTGCTTTGAAATACTGTCCTCAAGTTGTTTTAAGTAATCAATCATTATTTACTTTACTGAATAACCATGGACTAAACTACAAGGAACAGTGGGAAATACCAGTTTGTATTAAAATTATCCCTGTTGCAGGTATAGTATGTTTTTGTTATGTTTTTGCTCATGAACACCTTTATATATTCTCATAATTCTCTTCAAGCTGATTGACAAACAGGAAATTAGAAAATCCAGTAAACCCAACTGCAGGAAGGTAATTTTGGGTTTTTTTTAAAAAGAAAAGCTACAGTTAATGAAAATCATAATTGTAATTATAAGCTCAAATTTTCGCCTTTCTGAAGAAGCAGCACTCTAGAATGCAGCTGTAACAAAATACTTTCTCTTAAATTCTTCTTTGTCTTTAATTTAACAAACCAAATAAAGTAAGAAAATTTCATGTGCTTAGTTCACACATCTTAAAGGGCACAAATCTGAAGTTAATAGTTTTCAACTGTTGTCTGGTAAGGAATCAGGGACCTTTGTGTTGTAAATAAAAATGTTTAATTTAATTGAAGTTTAAAAAATTCATTGCTGTAGTTTTCAAGGAGGAAAGCTGATAGCAAGGTCATTTCATGGTTTTTTATGCCTTGTTCCACATTGTTACTGAGAATAGTAACAACCTCTAGAGGTATTACCATTAACATTGAACACTGAATTTGGACACACAGCTATTTTCCACTTGAGGAAAAGAAAAATCGGTTAAATGTCCTTCTCGTTTTCAAAACTGTAAGCTCTGCTCCTTAGAAAGAAAACAACTGCATGAAGCTGCAAAAATGATGAGGTTAACTGATTTCAATAAGCTAAGAAAGAGAATTTCTGAAGTTTTAGGTGGGCGGGGAAGCAATCATTTTCTGGTATTAAAAAGACCTATTTATATTATAGAATAATGAATAATTAATATATATGTATCATAGAATAATGAAAAATTGCCATGTCCATGGTCATCACTTTTCCCATTTGCAACCAAAAAAAAGTTTTGAATAAACTGATATAAAACTCATCTGAATGCTATACTTCAGTTGTGAAGCACTCCATCAGAAATATGAATATTGATTTCCTCTCTTGTTACCCTTTGTTGTTGTTTTTTGTTCAGAAGAGGTTTTTTACATGATTAGTATAATGGTCGCTGTCTTTGAACGACCATGTTGGGTGCATTTCACACAAACTTGTATAGCAGGCTTCTGGATTGTAGTAAATAAGCTGTCAAATATATGCAAGTCTTACAGATTTTGTACTTTCCTACATGAAATTAAATTATTTTATCTGTAAAGATATGCCTGTCTCCTTTTATATTATCTGTACAGTTTTAAAACTTACTTTTAAATACAAAGTTAACACCTATAGGGCATTCAGAACACGTTAGCAATATGTACTGTTTCTTGAAGAGTTTCTCCTCTCCTTTGTTTCCCTCCTTCCCTGTAACCCAGCTCTTGCACTAATGATATTTTTTTAATCTGCAGATTTTTATTTTTCTAAAACAATGATAATATGTCCACCATGTGCCTCTGCTGTCTGTATAATATTGGGCAGGGTATCGCTGTTATTTTTGGATGAAGCTATAACGATTCATCTGTGAGAGTGTTAAGGTGCAAACGAAAGAGTGGGCAGCAGAGCCCAGACATCGTTACTGATCAGAAGAAATACAAACTGCAGCCATCACTTTTGGGCAGTGAGACTTAAAAAAGAGAAAAACAGCCAAAATATTTCATCAAAGGAAGAAAAAATGTATTTTTGGAAAACATTGCATGTGGTGATGTAATGCAGTGTAAGAAATGGTGACTCCTACATGTTTATTTTACAAATTCTCTATTTAGAACTGCATTTAAAATATGATCCGCTGTGAATGTGGCGTGTATTGCTGTGCTATACTACTGCTAATAATTCGCACTGTACCTGGTCATACTTTTATTTTCTGTCGTTAAAGAATGAGAGGAGAGTTTTTCATTTCTTCTGGTGTGAATGTGGAATGGATTTGACCATAACTGGAAGATGAAAAAACTGTTATTTAAGATATACAATGATCTCTTTCACTTTCATTTAATATATACTCAGTCTCTTTCTGTCCTTGAAAAGGTAGCAAACCAGCTAAAGTGGTTTATGTTGATTCACCCCTGCTGAGAAAGGAAATGACAGTAAGAGAGAGGAACCAAATGTTCCATGAAATTCCAATGGACTTCCTAGCAACTAAAACGTCTTATGTTTCAATTTCTGATGTATCCATGGACAAACCAGCTGAGGACAATCTCTTTCAGTGGGATGTATGTAGCTTCACCTCTATTTAAATGAAGAACAAACCCAAAAACCTATGGTTTAGTTCCTAAGTTACTTGTTCTGTGATAATGAAGGAAAATTTAGGTTTCCCATTGGTAGTTTTTCTACTGCTGAGTTACAGACCCTATGTTTTATAATGTCTGGTTGGTTCCTTTAAATGCTTCTATGATGCTGGCATCTCAACTTTAATGTTACTGTATTAAAATGTGTTTGGATCAGTTTATTTAAATGGGAAAAGTTTTATGAACTTTATGTGAAAGGCCTCTCCCACGACTTCAGATATTTCATGTTAAACATAGGGGTTTTTTTCTCCATTACTGTCCCTCTCTCCCTACAGTCAAAATACAGATAATACAACATTTTTCATGTGTTTAATTTGACAGTGTCTTGTTTGTGATTAATATGTTCTATTTCTTGGTTTGGTTGAATATTACTTTTTTAAAATATTATTTTTATCCCCCCTGTATTAAGATGTCTTCTGATACCTACCAGTACAGGAAGATTCCTCTTCCAGATGACACAGGGATGGACTTTGATGATGATGTTACAGAACTGGAAACTTTTGGAGCAACTGTCAAGCTCTCAAGAACTTCTAAACCAGAAAGTACATGCTAAAGAATTGTCACATGGCCTAAGAATGGGGAAAAAAAATACATCCACCAATGGAGGCGAAGAAGAGAAAAACACCATTTCTGAGCCAGGAGTTTCAGCATGTGCCAGCATGCAGCTTCCATCATCAGATGGCATTCTGTGCTTCAGCCCTGCAGAAAATTCAGCTCATCAAAGCTTCAGTTCCGAGGAGGTAGGACTGAACAAAGCACAGCATGTCATGACCAAAGAAGTATTGGGCAATGAAGCAAAATTAAATACTCCATCTAATGCTGTTAGTAAGAAAGAAGAGTCTGACGCTGCACAAAAAAATGAGACTTTATGCAGTAGTGACACGGATGAAGAGCGTTTGATAATTGATACAGAATGTAAAAACACTGCTTGTTGCACAACGACTGTACCAACGGCTGTTTCTCATACCTCAGCAGAGCCTGCCAAATCACCTTCCCCAGCCCCGATTCCATTAACAAGCATGACTGATAGTTCAGATAGTATGGATCAGGGGAAAAATGCCTCCAGAAAGCCTACAAGGAAGTTGTCCAAAGAATTTGATACTGTCGGACAGATTTTGAAAATGCAAACTGAACTTCTCAAGTCACCTTCCCAAAAAGCTCACGAGCAGCCAGTGGTGAGCTGTGATAATTCTGATGCTACGCCAGCCCATGTGCCTCAGTCTCCAAAACCATTGGTGACCTCTAGCACAGAAACCGTGCCAGCCCCTGCCTCAAATCCCAACGGCTCATCTAAAAATACCTGGACTTGGCTTTTTCAGGGAGTGCCAAAGAGTAAGTAATTGTGTTTATTGTGTAAGGAGTAAAATTTTAAACTGTCAGTAAAATTTAACACAAAAATGTCAAATTCCTTCATCTGAAGAAGATTCTAATAGTACCTCTATTTTTTTTTTTTAACAATACCTTCTCTGTGTGAGAATTACTGTCTTGCACACCTAAGGGAGCATTTTGGGAGCTGTTTGTCCACAGAGGTGAAGGTGAAATATTGTTTTGCTTTAGAGAAACAGAAAATTGTTTCACACAAGGTTTATAAGCAAGGAAAAGAAATCATTAGGTAGTGAAATTAGTCACTTTTCCTCAGAAATTCCAATATTTGAATAGTCTGGTCTGCAAAAATAGTTTCTTTTCAATCAAAAATGCTTTTTCTGTAGAAGAAAAATGTAATCATATTCTGCAATTTAAACTTGAAAATTGGGTGTCTGCGTTGTGAGACTCTTAGTTCAGCTGCTATTTCTTAGCCCCTAGCAGTCTGTTCCAGAAGACTAATGAGAACTCACTACAAGTCACCTCTCCAGGTTTTCAGGCATTTAGCTGGAACTTGAACCTATGTTACACCCAGAGCTCAGCCAAGAACTGGAAGTCTTGAAGATCCTAGGGACTGGGCTTTGAGGGTTTTCTCACATGCCTGAGTTGCTTCTGAGCTCTGTGCAACTGAAGTTAGAAGCACCTTTTTGCTAGGTAAACTGATAGAAAGCCAGACAGGTTGCATCAGGACAGATATTCTTTTTCTCAATATATAATTCCAATGAATCAATGCTTTTTGGTAGGAAAACATATTTTGCAGGTATTTTCTGACTGTGTATTTCATCACATAGGAGTTAATTATTTACATAATCTGTAATGGAAACCATTAACACAACTAATTCTGTTTTAGTTGAAATTGTGTTATCACTTCTTACATTTTTATCAATATAACTGAATTTTAGCAGTCACAAAAGGACCGTGTCTCTTCCCCCAGCCTGAAGGGTTGAGCAACATGGTGCTCTTTCTATGTATCCTCTTAGAAAGCTAGAGTACGGAATTCAGAAATTTGTATTATTTTTTTTAATAGAGGTAGTAAAACCCATATTACTACGATGCTGATGTGGGACTGTGAAAGAATAGGAAGAATAATTCTACTGACTGAATGTTCTGTAGCAAGCTGATAAACCTAAATGCATACTTTCTTTGTGGAAACCCTGAACTAAGTTAAATATTTCACTAACAGGAAATTATTTGCTGTCACTTGGATGATAATATTTCACACAGTGTACATTTAATCAAAGATGATCAGTAAATTTGAAGTTTATGTTAATTCTATTTATTCATAGCACTAAAGGAGTACCTAGTTGTAGTTGTAGTTTTGATGTGTATTTTCACATATCTGTAGGATAAAACACAGAACTGGATAAATTTTCAGTAAATGATGTTAAACAGGCTGGAGATTATTCTTTTAAATGTTTTGTTAAAGTATCTCTAGGGGATGCAGGGATGTTAGTTAACCTACCTCAGAGCTGCACTGTGAGATCTAAAGAAATTAAGTGTTTCTTTTGAATATGCTGGTATTGAAGTTGAAGCAAACTCAGTTTGGAACAGAGGCTTATGCTGCCATCCAAACCTGAGGCTTGAGTTATTTCAGTAACTGATAAATGAATGGTGGCATTCATTGTAAATAAAATTTGTCTCCTTTGTGCTGAGTGACTGTGGCTTAAAAACTGGCCTTTGGATTCCATATATTTAAAATATACTCTTCCATAGTTAGAGCAATTGTTTCAAAATTTTAATTATTTTTTAATGTATAAGTGACTTCTTGTGCCTAATGAGATAAATTTAACTCCAAAATTTTAGGAAACAAACCAGATCCTATTAAAAAAAAAAGAAAGAAAATACTGTAAAAAACATAATGAGCTTCATGGTAAAGAATGTGCAAGCTTGTCATTTTCCGTTTTGTTTCTTTTCTATAGGAAAGCTGCCAAGTGAGCTTCAGATGCTTGAAGAAGACCCTTTGGAGTATAACGCACCTCAGGATGGCAACCTTGTGTATAAGCTGTTCAGTCTGAATGACCTGTTGTTACTTGTGCGTTGCAGCGTGCAAAAAGTGAAGTCGTTGCCACGGTACCATAAAAAGAAAAAAGCCCAAAAGGTACGGGTTTTGCTGTTACCTTGTTTTGTTTTAAATAGTTGTGCTCAGCTGGCATCTCAGGGATCCCCAGTCCTTTACAGCATTTGTGTTCTCAATCGATTAGTGCATTTAATTGTAACCCTACAGTGTGTGTTCTCTTTAACTGTTTGCTGTAGGGAGGGAAGAGTAACTTGTGATTTCTTTAAACCTGCTTGATCAGAAGATAAGCAAATGTGATTCTGCATTTCTCACTACAACTGCATTGCAGTAACACGCATGGGTAAATACACTCATATAAACTAATGCAAATTTTAACTATTCTGAAAAGTTAATGCAGTAATTAGGTTCATGGCCTAAGGCTTTGAAAATCTTCATGATCAAAAAAACTTTCAATAAGGATGCAGCCTTGCTATCATGCCTAGTTAAGCAGAGAAACGAGGTAGAATGAACAGTGCAGGACACAATGATAAGATGAGATCCTATTCATTCTGCTTGAAAAGCCTATGTTATGCATCTTAGCAATTTAGTTGTCTTAAGAAGTAAAATGCTTTAAGTGCAAGTGTAATCCAAATATTCCTTGTTACATCAGGAGAAAGAAAACTGGAATCCTCAGTAATTTATTATTTTGTCAAGAGTCCTCTTAATCATTTAACAAATTTGATGTGGTTTCTCCTTCCCCAGAATACTAGAATTACAGTAGAGAGGCATTTTGTGAGATGCTCATGCATTGTTGAAATGGAAGTAGATCTTTGTAATTCTGATTACTGGCTAAGATTCCACGCTCAGAATCTGATTTTGAAGAAATACCATCTCTGCTATTGATCTGCTGCTTATAAAAGCCTGTGAATAGCTGCTTAGTTTGTTAATCAGAAACTGAGCACTGCTATTTGTGGTTTTAAAATTGCTGCTGAAATTTAAACCGTGATTTGTGAGTGGGAACAGGCTTATATTTTCTGTTAGCGTTAACATGCAAGGTTAGCCTGTGATTTCAAATGAGATCCCAAGCATTAGTTTCTGATTTTGAAGTGAGGTTCCACTAATAATAACCAAATCAGAAATACAACAATGTATTTTTTGTGAATTGCTGCAGAGGGCAGTAGAGCACAAAAGTGTGAACTTCAAGTTAAGGTTGGTTGCATCAAAAAATTACTTGGCAGCAAAATTTGTTTGTAAAAGCTTGCCTCAGCTTTTTTTTTTCCTGTTGTCCATTTCACCTCCTTTGATATGGATTCTCTGTAGCCTGAATTGGTACTGTGCATTGCAGAGAATGTGAGCCATCACACAAAATCTGTGAAATGTCTTTGTTGCTTCAGCTGTAGTAGAAGAGTATGATGATTATCAACTACAAAATGTGGTTCAGTTGTGGATATGATTTTTAGAAAGCAAGTGCTGATTTTTCTTGTATCTTCACTTTCACAGCTTACTCCAGTATTCCTCTTGCCAAAACTAGAATACCAAGCCTTTTACGGTGTCGAAGCTCTTACAGAAAGTGAAGTATGTCAGTTATGGACAGAGAGTATGTTGCATTCAGAATGCTTATTTTATATTGGTAAGTTCACAATTTTTGCTTAAGAAACGTGTATGTCTGAATATTCATAGAAAAATAGAAGAGAAAAATACTTATTAAAGGTATATTCCATATGTCCTTACATATTTTAAGTTACTGCTGTTCTCTTAAATAAGTGCTTTGTCTAAAATTTCTGTTTGACAGTGAATAAGGGCATTTCAACTTTGATTTTAGATGAATAGCATCCAGTAATCCTTGCTTTCAAGAACTGCATTTATTTGCCTTTCCAAGGCACACATATCTGTAAGCATGAATTTAGTTCTCTGAAGTTAGTAATCTTCATGACTTATCTTTGGATTCTGGGGTTTGGTTTTGTTTGGGGGGGTTGGTTGGGAGGGAGGGTGTTAGGGTTTTTGTAATGAGTCATATACAACCTGAATTATTTTATCACAGGCGTGGTAAAAACATTTTGTGATGAAATCTGAGCTATAAATATATCCAATAATTTTAAATAAATCTGCTGTTACATATTAAAATAGAAGACAAACAGAGGATCAGGTATGTGGCTCAGTGGTACTGATTCCTTGGCTTTTGAGCTTGCAGTATAGGAAAAGGTCAAATGTTACTTATTTTTCTTTGGAAACAAGCATGATGCTCATATTTCTACACTGATAACATGTAGACAGATAAGATACAAGAGAATGAGGAAAAACAAGCAAGATAGGGTTAATCCAAGTTCTGTCATTCAGAAATAAGAGAAATTATGTGCTTTGAAAACAATGTATGTGTGTCTCATATCTAAGGTACTGGAAATAATTTTCTAGCTTTGCAGAAATGAAATTCCTAACAGGAAGAAGAAAAATACATAGCTAAGTTTATTGAAAATGTCTTTCCATAGCTATGATATTCCTCAGGAGTTCTGAACACTGGATGATCAGTTCAAACACACACATTTTCCAGGTTTTCCACTGTCCACGAAATTTTATTTCCTAATATGTGGTAAGACTTGAAACCCCCCTGTCAAAATGATGGTCTTCGTACTCCATGTCCTTTATTGTGCAGCAGATGGAAATGAGAGATGATGTAATAGAATCTGTGAACAAGAAGTAACATACATTCAGTGAGAATGAAGCAGGAAACTAGAAGTCTCATGTAGAAGAACAGCAGCTGTAATGCATAGCACAGAAAATTAAAAAACAAACAAACAAACAAAACCCAACAAAACAGGGATAAAAAGCATAGAAGTGTTATCAAAAGGATATCTTAATTGTAAAGGCCATATTTCCAAAATCAGATAAACCAAGCAGACTAGAATGAAGTGTTATGAGGGAAGTTTCACTAACAATGTCCTGTAGAAAATGCCCTATTCATGTTTGTATGATGACGTTTTAAACAGCAGTGAAGTTTATGTCTATTAGGATGCATATGTTCTGTAGAGAAATTAAAATGATGCATATAAATAATGTGGCCAGATTATTTTAATAACTCTTAGTATATAGGAAGCTCTCTGATACCAATTATCTTGTAACTAATGAAGTTTTAAAAGGGAGAATCTGCATCAAAGCGGTTAGTCAAAAAGCGTTTTAGAGTATGTTTGGCATTTGCTAGAGAGTGAGGGCAATCCTGTTTGTACACTGAATGAATGTTCTGCAGTGGGGACGGCCTTGCATTCCTCTTGTAAAAAAAAGTCTCTGTTTTTATGGTTGTTATGGCAGCAGTTGTGGCCTGTGGTTGCCTAACCTTTCCACTTGTACACTGACTTGCATTTTTGCTGTTGGTGGCTCACATCAGAGTAATATTTTAGAAATGCTGAGTTCTCTCTCTTTACTAATTTTTACTTACAGACTTTGCATCCTATCATAAATTATAAAGTTTACGTGAAACCTAATAAATTTGAAGTGATAGTATATCTGATGGCAGCTATCTTTGTCTGAAATCCATATTTAATAGAAATTGTTTCTAATTTTAAATTTCATAAGCAATATTTGCCATGGTTTTTCCCTTCTCTAAAAAGAATCCTCACAAAGGTAATTATGCAGACCGTTCTCCATTTCGAGTTATATCTTACCATACAGTACTGAGGCGGATTTTTTCTCTTTAAACAATCAGAACAGTATACTGAATTGCACTGCAGTGCAACTCCCTTGTAGAGGGGGGTTGCCAATATTTTTATCAACACTTCCAGAGTCACATGCAGTGTGAGGAAATAGCGAAACTGGAGAGAGAGGGCTAATCTGTTTACAAGGTACACAGACTGCAAGAGTGCACATCTATCTAATCTGCCATCAGTTATGGTATGGCTTGGGCACAGAAGTTTGCAGGCAGCTCATCCGGCCAACACCCCTTTTTCTAGAGGCTCTCGGGAGCGTAGGAGAAAGCAGGCTGCATGCTGCAGGAGTTTTTCCTGGCACCAACAGCCATCCCCTTCTGATACAGAGGTTCCTCAGTGTCTCCTTCGTAGTCCCCTGCTAGCCATGAAAGAGGTGTGGAGCCCTAGGCAGGCAGGCCACAGTGGCCTAGCCTCGACGTGCTCTCTCTGTTTGTGTGCGTGGGAGAAAATATTGGGATTGAGAAACACTGATTATTCCAGTGTCAGCTCTTGGATGTGCTTCTTGCAGCAGCAGCCCCTGAGGTCCAGAGGGTTCTCCTTTTGTGTGCTCCAAGGAAGCACAGGCTTACTGTGGTTTGTCACTGTCCTGCATACTAAACCAGTATTGCCAGCATGTGGGGCAGACCGCTCCCACCACTACTTAAAGGAAAAAAGACTTCTCTTGCAAACAGAGCTGGACTGTCAGCATGTCACCAACCCTTGATACTGACAGACTATGTGATTTATTCAGGTAGGCGTATTGGGGTCTGCAGATTTTCAGTACTGCCATGTGCTTCCTAGTAGAGGGAGTTGAGAAGTCATACGTGGAAGTAAATGATCTGTTTTATGAAAGAGCATCTACCACAGCTTTTAATAGGAAACTGTTGTCATATTCTACTTAGACATTCTTTCTGCTGTAGTTGATAAGTATTGGAAGGTACCTGTGAAATTCTGCCTTTCAGTTTGTATTTCTGGGGACCTATGAAAAATACAATGTTTTAAGTGTCCTGATTTAGTTAGACCACTCTCTGCAGCAGATAGCTTTGTCCTGTAACTTCAGGGACAATTCTCTAAGGATGATAGTATTCCTGTATTATGGGCAACTTTAAATGGGATCAATGTCTCATTCTCTTTCATTAATCTGATACCTGAAAGTAAGAAGACTACTGCTATCGTGTGTTCAGTGTAAGCAGAAAGACAGATTTGACTTAAGATCATGCTATGATCTTAATTATTTTAAAAGTAAAGTATCATGTCCTGTAATAAAGGAATTTTTAAATCAACCATAGTAAAGCTACAACTTACTGCCCTTTTCACATTTATCCCACAGTTTGAGTGTGAAAGTATGAAACAACTGCTTGAAACCTGTGATCTTACCGTTCCTAACAGTACCTCCCACTTGGATTCTTGTTCAAGCAGTTCTGAGACTCTATAAATCTTAAGTGGAGCCTCTCAAATTGAAGATTTGAGCATGTAGCAGACCTCAGTGTTAAATTGCTTAGGGATACTGAGATCCTGAAATATCTTAATTCACTTCTCAGCAATCTTTTGTATTGCCAAATAAGTATGGATGGAAAGTTCTCTGGACCTTGGTCTGTGCCCCATAATTGTCCAGCATTGCTCTACAGTGTTGATCACTTGGTGTGGCTGTGGGAGGAATCTCACAGCTCAGCGCAGTGGCTCTGCAGTACTGCCAGCTCAGGAAATGAGAAAGAAAGCGGAAGTCTAATTGTGGCCTCCTGCAGAAATTGCAAGGTGTGATATTAATTTGAATATTTTATTTTGTGTGTTCTTAAGGTAGTGATTGTTTGCACAAAAGCAGAGATCTTATCATCAAATGAGAGTGCTTTCCTCCTCTTGCTGGTAGAGCACCTTGCTTGGTTGTTCATTTAAGTCCCCTTGCTACTCAGATAAGAAATCCTGTGTCTGCAAAGGGAGTAATCTCTGTTTCCCAAATGAGATACTTGTACTTGATCTAAGGAGTAAATAAAGTTGTGATAAGCTTTGCTGATTAATGGGAATATTTTGCCCTGACCATTATTCACTTATTTGCATTAAGTGCCAAAGCAAAACTTACTGCAAAATGAATAGTTTACGTTCACTTGAATAGGATAATACTGGCCTTTATTTAAAGACTATTTCAAAAATTGGTTGGAAAGACGTAGTTACTGTATGGGTAACTTACTGTGTTTTCAGTCACTTCTCAAATACAAGATACAGTCATATAAATTACTAATGAGTAGCTCATAGACTTTTTTTCCCCCCCTTCTCAGTTATGCAGTTGTTAAGTTTAGAACTGGAGAAGTTTGTGTTTTGAGGAGAGGCTGATAAGGCGTGGAGAACACAAGCTTTTTTTTTTCTTACTATTAATGATAACTTCAAGCTTCTTTTCCCCGAGTCAGCAATGCAGAATATTAAACCTAGCTGCTTGGTCTTGGAAATAACTATTATCAAGAAAAGTAACAAATTTACAGGGTTTAAAAGAAATCAGTTGTCCTGGCACATTTTTTTTAAGTTGTTAAGTATGAGAGTACTTACTTGGTTTTCTTACACATCACATAACAAATTGCTAGTAACATTTAGCTGAGCATGTGAAATGCTTTGGTTTAGCAGCTTTTACTGTGCAGTTGAAGCATTTACACTCCCTATGAGAACAGATTTGTAGTAAGGCAGTAAATTCCACTGAGTAGGTCTTATTTTATTATACTGCCTTCTTCTCATTCTTCTTCTGGGAGCTGGAATAGAACAGATTTCTAGGAAAACCTCCACGTGAGAAGGAAGCTGAAGGGTAAGGCACAGTCACCACATCAGTGTACAAGCTGTGCTAATGACCTTTATTGCTTATCAAGTGGCCTGAACTGTTCTTTTCAAGCTTTATTTTAAAGATGTGATGAGGAGAACTTTGAATTGTTGCTTTTATCCATGTCAAAAATGGTCTTTAGGGATTTGCCATGAACAAGGCATGAATTGTAAATTGTAATTTTTCAGGACAGGGGAAAAAAATCGAGGCAAAGGTACAGAATCCCGAGAAAATCAAGTAACACCATTGTTCCTATAACATTATCAGGATACAAAACCAAGTACATTAAACTCAAAAGTAAATTTGTTGTAAGAGAGAAACTTTCATGATCTGCCCTGTGAGGGAGCATAGTGATAAGGATCAAAAGAACTTGAGAAGATAAAAACTAACTGATGAGATTACAACCTCATTTTGCCATGGCCTTAGATCCCAGACATCACCCAAGATGTAAGATTTGCTGGAATCATGGGCATCTCCCTGATTTAGGGAGACAACCCAAATATGGGCTGTCTGTACTTAAAGCAGCTATACATTCTACTTTCCATTATTGTGCAATATTGATAAACGTTTTTCACTGTTCTGTGATGTAAAAGAGCTAATTTTTTTATTCCTTTTAAAGTGCGTTACGTCTGCAAATTATGCTTTGGCATCCCCTTTTATTTTTAATGTAATAATTGAATTAATATTTTTCAGGACGTATTGATGCTTTTACATCAAAGCTTATTATGCTAGAGAAGATTTCTCCAGAAATTTTAAGAGAAAAACTTGGATTGATTAAGTGAGTATTTTTAGTGGGGTTTTTAGCAATGAGTTTGAAACCCAAACAAGCCTTGCAAGTTACTACTTTCCTAACTTTTTTACTTTTTTGCAGGCCTGCAAATTCATTAAATATACTTCATCACATTTTGAAGAAAGTGTCTTAGTAAGTACTCCATTCTTGTTGATTGTATTTGTTTGCAACATTACCCAGGTCATCCTATTTGTTCTGTAGAACAGCTTGTCTGCTCTCTGATGCTTGGGGAAGAGTGACTGGAAAGCTGCCCAGTGGAAAAGGAAATGTTCCTCCCTCTTCCTTCAGCTTTATATGCTGCACATCATGCCATTTTGTATAGAATATCCCCTTGGTCAGTTGGGGTCAGCTCTCCTGGCTACATCCCCTCCCAAATTCTTGTGCACCCCCAGCCTACTCGCTGGTGGGGTGGGGTGAGAGGCAGAAAAGGACTTGACTGAGCACTGCTCAGCAATAATGAAAACATCCCTGTGTTATTAACACTTGTTTCAGCACAGATCCAAACACAGCCGCATACTAGCTACTTGGAAGAAAAGTAACTCCATCCCAGCCAAAGCCAACACATTCCTTCCTTTTCTTTGTTTATTTGCTACTTTAAGAGGTTTGGTTTGCAAGTTTCTTACATTTTTTTGTGAAGTGGGTTTCCTTCACTGTGTGTGAAGCTTCTTAATTCAAATTACAGAAGAATTTTCCATCATTTGATTGCTTCTGTATCTTCATGATTTGTGCCTAAGATTTTTTTTATATGGGCAGTTGGTTGACAGTTATCTTACTGAAAACATGTTTAATCCTTCATGTGTTTAATGCACGTCTGTTCTTTGGTCTGTGTCCATATATGTGTTATGCTTTGTGTGGCCCTGCTTAAAGAATTACAGTTTGACAAATTTGGGTGTGTTTCAGTGCATGCTTAAATGGTTTCTTGAATACAATGACCGTCTGTACATTGATGATCAATTAGTACATTATGAATACTTTATAAACACATGAATTAGTGTGTATTTATCAATATAGTTTATTTAACTTGTCCTTTTTTGTCTATGGTCTTTTTATAAAACAGAGACTGAAAGGAAAAATCTAAAGATGTTTTGCTTTTGCATTAAGAACTTAGTAGCTATCCTAAAAAAATTAAAACATTTAAGTAATATTTTTAATTTTGAACTTTGTCTTTTTAGTTTGGAGGAGGGCTCTTATTTACTGACTCATGCCGCAGGAGATTCATCAGTTGCAATCTACAAGAGTTCTCTTGACAAGACATTGAGAGCATCATATAACTTACATAAAGCTCATTGTGATCTGCCTACTGTACCTGCCACTCTTTCAGTCCCATGGGTGCCACTAGATCCCAGCCTCCCTTTGCCCTATCACCTAAGTCATGGAAGAGTTCCATGCACCTTTCCACCTGCACCCCAGGAAGCCATGTGGAAACAGAAGGTCAGTATCACACTTGATGGAAAAGCAGATTAGAAATTTTGAAATCATCTATTTCAGTCCCTTGGATATATAGCTAGTATATTTGTCTGTCATCACTGCGGGTCAAAGATAACCTTTAGAGTTCTGGATCCACTACCAGGAATAGGAATGCCTTTTTCCTGAAAAATATTTCAAGTGAGATTCATCTCACCTAGCTTTAAAGGCCGCAGTACAGAAAATGTTTTAAGGTCATTGTGCTGTTAACAGAGGGAAGGGCAATACTTGGTAACATGCATGTCCACACCGGGGTGGGCCTCTTTAGGATGCAGAGCTGTCATTTTCTATCTGATGACTACAGGAGTAAAGATGGTGAGCACAACAAATGTGTCGGAAGTTAAACCACGACACTCTCCTTCCAGACATCATTAGGATAATTAAAATCAATATAGCCAGAAGTCACTAACATCTAGGTTTTGTTGCTGTTGTTTTCAAAACAGAATTTAATTGTCTGCATCTAAAGAAACTTCTGATAGAAAGTTTGTGGAATTTTTTTAGCAATCCAATCTGCTTTGCAATTTATGCTGGTGAGTAAGTGATACATATCACGCTTAACAAATTTCCCAAAGATCCCACTCTCAGCTCTAATGTTGCGCACAGATAGTGTGACACTTTGAGAAAACTTTCAAGCATTGATTTGTCAACATAAAGTTACTCATTTGTGTAAAAACCACATGCTAACTCTGCCTAGCTTAATGGAATGCAGAATGCTTCTTAGGCTCAGTTATGTTTTAGCCACATTCTGACTCATATGAGAGGAAAAAAGAGTTGTGCATCAGTTCCTAATTACCTCATGCTCTTTGGGTTCTGCCAGAAGGAAATCCGGGCATGTGGGCAAGAAAGAGGCAGGAGTGGTCAGATCCCACTGGTTACAGGTATACCAGCTGTGCCCCTTGCCCAGTCCAGATGTAGCCTCTGAGTCTGGCTGGAATGATAAGTAGATTATTAATTCTAGCTCTTTTTTTATTCTCCCCGTATGTGACTAGATGACTGGTGCAAAAGGACAGTCGGACACACCCTGTGAGGGAAAGCCCGTAGCTGTGGAAACAAAAGGCAATCCAGCTAAGCCTGTTAGAAATGAAGGTGTGGCTACGAAGAAGCTGAAAAAGAATTACTGCCAACAAAGAATAATGAAGAAAAAGTGCAAAATGAAGTACAACCAAATGCAACCGAAGTAGGAATAGCTGAACCATGCTGTGCGAAGTATGACCTGGAGAAGGAGAGGACGAAACAAAATCTGAGGCATTCTTGCAGCTTCAAAGGAGCCGGAACAAGCTGGCAGGGGAAATGGCTCCGCAGATGAAACATTCCCTAAACCTTTAACCCTTTCTTGCCTCAGTAGACACATTTCAGATGAAAAGTCTCAAATTCATTCAGAGGAAAAAAAGGCGAGTGTCTGCAGCTGAGGGGACAAAAGTATCTTCTGTTGGTCTCATGATTTCCGTAGAAAAAATATGGCTTGAAGAATGAAGCAGTGGTCGACAGCAGTATCTGATATCACATAACAACAGCAAATATAACTTTTCATCTTTATTAATTCTTCCAGAATCACTACAGATGTTTATTCTGACTTATTTTTTAATTACACTTCATGTAATGTGTATAAGGGAAACAACTTGGATTTAATTATTTAATCCTTTAACATACAGTGTCTACCAGGTTTTGAATTACTTATTAAAAAATGTTTTCTTTTTAGGATGGTGTAACAAATTAGGTTTGGGGAACAAAGGCTGTGTTTATTTAAATAGTATGTGCACTAGGAAGCTTTCGAGTACAGCTTGACAGCTAAAATATATTTTTAGTCTTCCCCAAAATAATTTCTAAAAATTGTTTGGCTTCTGGCATGTCTTCAAAAATGAATATTGCAGTTATTTACTGTATTACTGAATGGCTACAGCCTAAATCTCGTATCAGATTGCACAGTGATATGCAGTACTGCTTACCAGAGTTAAGGTTTGCCTGGAGGAACAAGTGATAGGATCAAGGCCTTAGTCATTGTTCCCAAAACCCAATCAGACTGCTGTATGTCAGTAGTTTGCTTGAAATTCAGAGTCCAGCTGACAGAGGTGAGTTAGGAAAAGAGAAGCCTTACTGTCTGTGAAAAGGCCAAGCAATATGAGGAAACGCAGTTTCCTAGTAAGTATGAGTTGTGTGGAAAAAATGAAGTTGTTGTGAATGTCAGTATATAAACGCATTGTATTATTCCCTGTGTGTTTGTAACTAACATGATTGCTTGTAAGGGAAGATTTCCCTGCATTACAGCTATTTTATGGTACATACTTGTAGTGTTTCATCAAACAGAATTTCCACAGAAACAATCCTTGAAATTGAGGCTTGAAAATTTTGTTTCCTATCAATGCATTTGTTTAATTTCCTGGATTTCTGCTTCTGTCTCCTTTTATTAAGAGTATTGATTTTAGAAGAGCTCATGAATTCTTGAAAACTTCAAGAATGAGTCCGATTAATTCTTTCCCATTGTTGCCTTTTAAACAACACAAATATTTTGCAGTGTCTGAGCCAGTTTTTGTTTGGATGGTGTTCCTGGAGAGCTGTTTGTATGCATGCTTAAACTGCTAACACAAAAAAACCCAAAAGCCTTAATGGTATTCTTCCAAGTCTTTTATTCGGACTAGAGAAGTTACCAAGTACGCACATCTGATCAAGCATTCTTCTGCTCATCAGGGCTTGACATGACACATTTTAATGTCGTGACAGTAAAAATAAAGTATTGACATTGTTATTGGTGTATACCTGCTGTAAAGTCCTGAAGACTTTTTCTAAAGGGGGCATAAATAATGATTGATTATTAGAAAACATTATTTGTGAAATAAAAAGCTTTTTTTTTTTTTTAACCCCGACTGTTAGATTTATTTACAGTATTACTCAGTTTATTCTTTTTGTGGCCACTGCGTCTTTTAGCTGCAGTGATATGCTAATGACAAGCTGAACTGTGGTAGAGCTATGACAAGTAGTTCTGGTACGATATCCTAAATGCACTTCGTGACCTCTCATGATAGGAATATTTTAGCTGTGAGTCATTTTTGTCAGATAACTTGCTCTACGTGGGGATTCAAAGCTCTTTTCAGTTTGTATACATAAAAACTTTTGCCAGACTTTTATGGAATTTAGTTGGATGCAGTTTCATATGTTGAAAGTGGATGGTCTACTTGCACATATATCTATAGGCCTAAAAGACTTGCATCTTTTTCTTAATAGTATACTACTACACTGTGCTGACACACTGTGATATGTTGGTATCACAGTAGTGTTAGTGGTCATATACTAATTGTAGTTTCTTATCTGTTTAGAATAGGTCGGGAATCTGGAGTTTGTGTACAACATATAAGATGGCTTTTTAATTCACTGTTACTCTTCTCTTTTGGATTAAGTGGGACTAAATTAATATGCTCTGAGTTAGTTGTTAGAAAGACTCTGATTCTGTTCACATATCAGCGGTGGATGGTGTGGTTTGTTTGACTCTCACTAGCTCTGTGGAATGCATGCTACTGAGAACTGTGATCTGTTTATTTTGTCATGGCCATGCAGCATACAGATTCGTACAATTCTTACACAGATTACAATTTTTACACACAAGTTCTATCACAACAAGCTTTCTGATGCCAGAAATTGTTTTTCTCTATGACGTCGAGGATGTGAAAATGAATCTTGGGGATATTCCCTGAGAGGAGGGATTTGAAATATTGGCACAGAACAATGTAATTTGGATTGCTCTTGGTTGTAAAAGTAGGGCAGTTTTGTGTCTTCATGTGTGTTTGTGGATGCATTCTGTATCTGCATGGGCATGAAAGGTAAGGAACAATTTGTTTCTGTTAATGATTGCTACCTCCTTCTAGGTCACACTCCAGCCTTTTCCTGTGTCTGAACAAGTAGGTGTAAAATTGTTGATGTCGTTTGTCTTTGTAGTCTGCCGTATCCTGCTAAGGTCTTGTTACATGAGATTCTGTGGGAAGAGAGATGCTTGTTTTAACACGATAAGACGACCAAATCTTCTCCTTTTAGATATGAGCCTGATACAGGATTAAGACAATATGTCCTTGATACGTCCTTTGTCTTGCAGCAGGATAGCCCCATTCCCCAAGAGATTGCCTTGCTTCTCAACATGTGGGTTATGAAGTGTCATGGACTAAAATCTAATGTGAGTTTGTTACTTAGCCTGAAAAGCAACTTTGTAATCCAATGCAGTGCTTGCACTGGGTAATCAAATTATATTATTGTTTTCTCTAATAACAGTTCTGCAAAATTCTGCTTGGTGAAATGGGTCTGAGAGCAGAACATGTTGTTAAATGCTGATTGGCCCCTCATCAGTTTGAGGCAAATATAGTACAAAAGTATATGCCATTATATTAGCATCTAAAATAAAACTATTTAAAGGAATTTGATAAGAGAAGGGACAAGGGATAGCATGTTTATTTCAGGCAGTAACATCTGAAATTTGAAACAAAGAAAATGGCTAAACAGATTGGTAAAAATAATTTTAGAAGAGCGAGAAAAAGGGTGCTGGATATCAGTTCCTGGATCATTGCTTCTATATAGACTGGTCCTGAAGTAACAGTTACCCTGTGGAGGAGAAAGAAGGAATACAGGAGAGCCTGACTGTCCTGATGCCACCAAAGTATGAATTCCGAAATGCAACACAGATTGTAAAGCTGTGCGAAGCAGGAACCTGCAGCTGGAGAAGGGTGAGCGAGCCTGGATCTTCCTCTCCAGATATCTGTTGCTCTACAGCTAACTAATGCTGCTCTTTTTTATGGCCTCAACACACTGAGTTTAGGAAGAAAATTCCACAGATTTTACAATCCTGTCCTATAATTTCAATCTCGGGCTCTGTGTTTGGAATGGATTGTGTGTATTTATATTGCAATTTACATGGCTTGTTTGTAAATGCAATTACTACTATTTGTTAATCGGTATTATAAGCATAGCTTTTTACATACGCATTTGGAGCACATGGTTAGATACAGCTTATCCAGTCTAAGAATATTGTTATTATATTTTTCCCTCATTAGGTTTTTTCTTTACATAGATGTACGTGTTTGTGAAGTGGGAGAAGTATGTGCTATCCTGTCTTTCAGACCATGAAGTTCTAAGTGCTGGAGAACTGGTCGAACTGATTTTACAGGAATCTCTTTTTAGTTCTCCTCTTATCTTTTCAGTGCAGTTGTTCATAGTTCTGCGATAATGGAGCAGCCTGTGGTGCTACTTGGGATTATTTCATTCTGGGTGCAGGACTTTGTCATGCAGTTCTTGTTGGTCCGATCATGGAGCCTGTCCAAGTCTCTCTGAATAGGTGGCTCATCTGTCCACTCCGTTGGACTTTTGTTTGTGTCCAGCTGCTAGTTAAGCTTTGAGCCAGAACCACTTCACTAAAAATGGAAGAAACCCTCTGAGAACAAAAGGTTTCCCATGCCACATAAGATGACTAAGTCTGTCTCCCTACATTCACTGGTGTTTGTTTTGAGATGAAGTTGATAGCTTTGTATCATGTTCCGGCACTTTGAAGTTAGTTTTGGAGGACTAGAGCAGGACTTCTTACCTGACATTTGAGATTTCTGCTTGATATACATGCAGAAGCATGGAACTTTATCATTTTTTTATATTAGCATGAATAACTGCAATGGGTTATTGATTGTGAAATCTAACTTCTTTATTTCTGTAGTAGTAAGTGCTTTCAAACATTATTTGCACTATGCCCTGATGAATCACTAACTGCTTCCATTCCTATATGTGACTGATTAACCTCTTCACCTTCTCTGTCTGCAAAACCTTTTAGGGATACAGTAGACACTCTATGTAAAACATGTTAGGAATAGATCTACTGTGGTTTTTTGTGTCTTCTACTATAGCCTAGCAGCTGGAAGCACAGAGAACTTGGACCAAGTGACCAGACATACACTCCTGTGCTGGCTGGTGGGAGCTGCCAACAGCTAGTGACTCTGTCCAACCCCATGCAGTGAAGTTCAGTGGCAGACGTTGAACCATTCAAAGAGGTACTGGTTTTGCTTCTGACTGCTTGCCCTGTATTTTAAATAGCAACTTGCCTCCAAAGGAATCTAAGAATCAGTCCAGATGTGGTCTTTCAGACTGGTTAGTGCTGACCTCCATTTAAGCTGCTTTTAGTTCTACTAGTAGAAGGCATTGGAGCATTTTCAGTCTCTTCCCTATCTAAGTCTGACTGGATATATAACTTTCTTGGATGTTTCTCTGAGAAGTTACATAATTAAACTTCTTTCTTAATAAATACAGCCATTCTTAACAAGCATGGGCACAGTCCTGCCCAGAAGCACTGTCATTGCTTGATCTGTTTCTGTGTGCTGGAAGTATGTTTGGTTTTTTGTTGTTGCTCTTATGTTTTTCTGCAGAGATTCATAAATTTTATTTGCAAGTTCAAGTTCCATTACTCTAAACAAAAATTATTACATTAAAGTTTTCAAAGATGCATTGCTATATTATATAAATATTAAATATCACATTAAATATCTTTCTCAATGCCAGAAAACAGCTTTGGAGGCCAGATGACACTCTGTTTAAGCACAGAGCATTTGAATTATGTGCTATCTAGCTTGTAGGTGGAGGATTGTCATTGGTGAAAAGATGACCCAGCCATTCTGAACTTTACAAAGGTCTTCTGTAGATAATCTCAAGGCTGCTCATACAGCTGTGTCTTGAAGGCAAGCCAGTCTCCATCTAGCTGTAAAACTGAGAAGACAGACATTATTGTCCTATACCTTGCAGAGAGATTAAAAATCTAGAGTTTAAAAATAAAAGTATGTCAAGGTTTATTAACACTCACAATTAAGAACTTTTTCAGTGTTTCAAGGGTATTCCAAGCCTTCTGATCCTCAAGATAGTGACTCATTATGTTTTTGAAATTTTACCTTGAAGTAAGAACTTAAGACTCCCCTTCGATTCCCCATCACTGCCTATGTCAGGCAGTCCTGACTTCTTCCATCATCACAGGCTTTTAAGAACTGATGCCTTCAGAAATACAACCACCATGAGACTCGGAGCTCACAGTACTGATGGTGTGTAAATGCAGTCAGTTGTTCACTAGCAATGACCTGTGTGAGCACTGTGAGAACAGTCAGATTTATATGTTCAGGAAATGATGAATTCCTGAATGAGGAAAATGATGAATTTCTCAACAGAACAACATCAGAGGTGATAGTGATGCCAAATGAAGTCTGATTGTTCCCTACCTATTCAGCACGCACTAAAGGTGTTCCTGGGGAGGTCACAGTGGTGTAACTGCCCATCCTCTGCACAAATATAGTCAGAAGGTTTGGGCATTTCCTTATAAAGATCTTTAGTAGTCTCATAGTAAACTTCCGGAGTTTATATGCAGGTACCTTTAGATGATCAACTGTGAGAAAAGAAAAATAGACCAACTTCTGACCCATCCAGTGCTTTTCAGACCTGAATCTGAAGTAAGAATTGGCAAGCTGTACATCTGGGCACAGAATCAGTTGTTGTGAGTAGTTACGCTTGATTAGAGTTTACCCTTCTGTTTCTAGGTTAATTTGCCAACTTGAGGATGCATCTGAATGCTTGAGAGCTTGACTGTTTTCCCAAATACATCTAGCGCAAAGTCTTGCCTCCCCTAAGTTTTGCTGCTGCCATAGGTGCTGCTGTAGTGCATTCATGCTGTGGCTTTAAAGAAATGATGTAGTATAGCTGGTCTCACTGAGATTCCCTAGCTCGTCATGTCAGTTGTGATAAACTTCAGGGTAGAGGGAAGAACTTAAGGATTTTCTGCAAATAGTTTTGTAAATATCCATGAGATCAATGCTTCTAGTGTATTTTTCAGAAACTGTTTAGAAGCATCTAGGAATAAAATGAGAACATTTGCTTAGAACTTCATTTTATCACTGAAAGTCAGATTTGGAGTAATGATCCAAGCTTGAAAATAATTCTATTCATGGTTCTTACCTTAATGAGACTCTAAGATTTGGTTATCACATAGTCAAGTGAACAGCATGAGTGCCATCCTGTGCCAAGCCTGCTGCAATTGATGTTTCACTGCATTCAAAAGCTCCACCTGCCAAATCTTTGCGCAAGCAATACAAAATTAAAAAAAAAAAAAAAGGAATGCAAATAAAATTCCTACTGAAACAAGTCACTCATCAGTCTGTCTAGTATGGGCTATGCTGCCTGGCAGACAGAGCACTTCAACAAATATTTTAATAGTCTATTTAAATTTGAGGTTAAAAAAGAGGGAACAAAGTAGCTGTCAGAACCCTGTTGTTTCTTATCCCTTCTGCTGAGCAGGTCATGTCGTCATGTTAAAGTTACCTCAGCAGTCAAAATCCATTTATTTCAGGACTGTGTAGTTAACGCATCCAGTCCTGCAGTTGTGCAGTTCTGTTCCCCTGGGTGACAGGAAGAGCACAATAGTCTAATGCAACTCTCAGTGTTCTTTGTTAATAGCAAGAGTAGTAAAATAAAAAGGAGGTATAATTACTGCATAGCTGCACATGGTACTTTGAATAAATTGTGTACTCATTTCCAAATTAACAAGTGCTCACACCACAGTTGAAATTCTTTTGCTTCTTACTGGGTAACATAAGCAGATTGCACAGTAAGATTGATTGGACTTACTTGTTTAATCCAAAAGCAGCACATACAGGTTAAGAAAACTTTTTTTTTTTTTTTAAATAACCAGTAAATGTGTATGCAGGTACATGAATAAGTAAGTTTGTTTCCTGCCTTCTCCAGGGAAGGTATTTCACATGACATCATATTTATCAAAAGCATGCAATATCTTCCATTTATAAATTGTCTACCAACCCAAATAGACAAACTGAGAAAATAAAATTTTTTACACACTTTTTTGGCTTTTAAACGCCAAGCTAAATGTCAGAGGTTTAATGCTACTATGTGTGCGTGTACATGTCAAACTGAGGCTTAAATCTTGGGTTCTAGCCCCCTATACTTGCAAAACCCTCCCGATGGCTTTCTTTGGTACAGCCTCTAGTTCCACAGGAGGGACAACAGCCGTCTGTCTCTCCCTGTCTGTTCCTGTTGATCAGTCAGCTGGGCTTCCACTCCGTCTGCTGTTTTGAACTCAGTTATCCTATACATACTGTGGTGGCTGCTTGTTATCCTATTAATGACTCCCTGGCTGAGAGTAGCATTAGGAAAATAAAAACCTTAGTGTTGAGGACCTGTTTGAAAATTATCTGTAGTCATGTTATCGCTACAGCCTTTTGTTTCATCTCCTTAAAGGTTAAAGATCCGTTCCCAGTGTGGGCACTAGCTACTAGCACGCAGGACACAGCAGGGAAAGTTGTCCAGCTGAAATAGAAGTGTTTACTGAAGGCTTATTTGCAAGCAAATGTTAATGAAAATGTTAAGTATTATATGTACTCCTTCATGCTAAAACAATAGTCTTGTAATATGTCTTTCTGATTCATTACAGGGAGAGATCTCTCGCTTTAGAGTTCAAACCTGTGCTTCTGACCTGGAAAAGCAAGTCTTAGCCTGCCTGGCAGAAAAATAATCTTCATAACAGCCATTCCCTTTCACTCAATATTGTTTTTGAAGTCAAGTTACTTTGCCTTAAATTTTATCAAAAGGCGTAAGATATCACTTAAAAGGGGGAAAAAAAAAAAGACATTGGTGTTGACAGTCATATTTAATCAAGAACTTGTGTTGCAAGGCATCGTTTGTTCCCCAGCTACTACCTCAGCTGAGCCTAATTAGGTAATGAGGTTCAGATCATGTAAGAACTTACTCAAAATCCTAAGTGTTGTGCCCAAGCAGGGTTGATACGTTTTAAAACAATCAAACAACACACTCTTCTTCTATTTCACAGAATCATTGGTTTTAGTTGAAATTTTACAGCTGTGTTACAGATTGCTGTAGCAGTAGGATGCTGATTTCTGTCAGTGAACTTTAATTTGTAGGTGATTTTTAAGTTCATCTTCATGGGCCATTTCACAGGTGGCATGATGTTAAACAAAAAGGAGATGCTTTTTGCAGTATGCAGTTACCAGCCTGCAGATTTGCTATAGGAATCTGTGCCTTAAGGATTTTTAGAGTAAGTTTAGCTCGTGCTTAATTAGGTTCCTTGAAACTTTCAGAATGATTCCCCAAGATTCTTAGGGACATATTTAAGGTGTGACAGCCTTTTCTGTACTTTGGCAGAGGCCAACAGTTTAATCCAAACCATGGGACTGTTTGTGTTCTGAGTCACTAAAGTGGAAAAGCACATAATGATGGGAAACAATGAAGCAAAGCAGAGTTGATCTTACATGAAACTTTTTAACACTATTCCTAGGATAAATTCCCTGAGGACTTTGGGCAGCTTCCATCTTTTATAGCTGGTTCTGTCCTTTGGCAAGACAAACCAAACTCTCTAGTGGTTATTCATGCTGGTCTGTTCTGGATGATGTCAGGGGCTCCTACGTGCACTGGTAATATTTCCTACAGTGTTCTCTAGTGTGGTGACAGTCTGGGGAACATTATTGTAGAGCTGGCAGCTGTGGTCGTTTTAAGCACTGCGTCATCTAAATGGGTTCAAAATCTCTCCTAATGCTGTAATAGATACTGGTAGGCTGTTTATGCTAGCAGCACTGTGCTGGTATTGCTGGGAAAGCTGCACTCATCGTAGTAGTTTTGAGATGTGTCTTTTTTGAGCTGTTAATGTATATAGGACCAAGGACAGGATGATATCTGGATTCAGATGGAATTGCAACTCTCCACCCCTAAGTAGATTAAACTGTGCTTGAAAGTATTCATGATAACCTGAGGACAGAAACTAAAGTTGCCTTAATATCTGACTATGCTTTACAGCCCTTGTTTTGTCTCAGATTTCATGACCTTGGGATAAAAAGACAGCTGGCTATCAAGCAGGGCATCAGGAAGTCCTTGAGGGACTGAGGATGTTCACTGAAACATGGTTGCACAAATAGTGACTGTTTGTATATCCTGTGACTGTTTCATTCAGGGTAAAGACGCTGAGTTTATTCATGCTGCCAGTACCAGTACAAGGAATCTGGCAAGTGTGTTTTGGTTATGTGTTGTATCTAGGCGATGTCTCCTAGTCACACACTAGATGATTACTTCTGCGAGGCACATAGAAAAACCAAAACATGATTCATGTTGTATTTTAGAAATCAAACTGAACTCCGTACACAATTAATACTCATGATGAATATATGTCAGAGGAGCTACATGTGTACCAAAGAATAGAAAAGTATCTGAATTGCTTGCTTAACATTGGCTCATGATGCCTATTCCTCACTGAATCTCTGTGCCACTTGCATATCTATCCCTCTCTCACTTACTCTAGTTAGCATGCCACACAGAAGGAAAGATGAGTAGCCTGGACTGAGTCATGAGGGAAACAAGCCTACTGAACCTTTGAAGTTGTTGGCCCCTGTTGTTACCTGTATCAGCTAGATGAGAGTAACAAAAGGATCTTGTTTCCTTCTGAGCATCTGGACAGAGCATAGGTGATTCCACATTGTTTTCTACTAACAGTGGACAGTCAGTGCAATGGGATTCCACCACAGTGACTCAAACTTGGTGGGTTTTGGCTGTCGGTAGTGACTTTCATTAGGCTGTATGTGTGCACTGAGCTTGCTTTATTACTAGCTTTTGTGCACAGTTAAAGGAGTTTCTTTCTAATCCAGTCCTGTAACTATAATCCTAGCTAAATGTTTTGCTTTGCTACTCTGTTGTCTTGATTCAGATGCCAAGTTGCCCAAGCCTCTAGTTCTTTGTGGAGGCAAGCTCCTTGTGCCCATAAGCTTAGAGTGAAAGGATCCACTGAGATCGTGAGATTAAAGGATGAGGATGATGGTGCTATTTACACTGATGAGGAAGAAAAATCTTTGAAAATAAATTAAAGTTCAAACTAAGGTTATGGTTTGACATGCATGGAAGTGGCAGAGGAGGGATCTTGAACAGCAGACAAATTTATTTACAGATGTAGTCGCGAAGTAGCTGAAGGATTAAACAGTATCAGGATGCAAGAGGAGACTTTTTTGGGAAGTCACATACAAGATGCAGACAACTGTTGGGAGAGAGAAGTAGGTGTTTTACTAGCCATGAAAAGTAATTGCTCTCAGGTTCTAGTGTGATGCATGAAGTGCTTCAAGATTCTGCATGGACAGTAACTGTAGAACATAATGCCAGTCCCATCTTTCTTTGTCATTTAAAATGATTGCTAGAATATATCCTTTAAACAAGGTTACATCAGCTTTTGTGTGATTTAGACTGTATGAAAGACATGAACTGGAAATAATTTGATTAGTGTGATTGATCTTTTAATTTTTTTTTTTCCTGTATGTTGAATTAATTTATGTTGGTTAGGATTTTCTTTAGCAGATGTAATACTTAGTCTTTGTCCTGAAAAGTTACCAGTCGAAAGACAGGACCTAATCAGTGAGAACCAACAATCTTAAGATCACACTGCAAGACATAGTGGTCCAGTTTCTAACCTGGATGTCCTACTCATACACATACTACCTCTCTGTACCCACACTGAACTAGCAAATGCCATCTGCCTTACCTGTTTTAATGCTTCGTTTGTAGAATGCTTATGTTACAAAGTATTAGAATTCTGGCTAACACACAAGATCATTCCAGAGATAAGTCTAGCTCTTTAAAAGGGATTATTTCAAGCAAGTGAAATTCTGAGTGAAGAATAACATTTGTGCAGGAATGTGCATGTAGTGTAGGAATGAGATTGCACAGGACAGAACTGATCTGGGGGCCTAGCTTGTTAGGTGGAGCACCTAACTAGATCTGTGGTTCTCTGGTATTAGATAAATAGATACTTCATCTAATAAAAGATGGCATTGGCATAATGGTATTCTATCTATTTTTCAAAAACATACATTGGAATTCAATTCTGTAAGATTCAGAGTAAATCATTACGGATGTTAATGAAAAACATCGCATTTCACACCACAAAAAACCAAAACAAAAACAAACTACCCACCAACAAAACCCACCCAAAACAAGTTAAAACACTTTCAGTGTTCATAGTTTTACTAATGCAGTCTATGTGTGCTTTCTGGAGTCCTTCCTCCTTTCTTCTATAGCCACAGACTTCATAACTTGCCATGTTGTCACTCTGGGAACCCAAATAGCATAACTTTTAAGTTATACTTAACTTTCTCTGTAACCTATCATTAAGTGCTAATAACAAATCTGTGTGTGTTTCTATCATGGCAGTTCCCAATTTAGACCAAGTAATCAAGGTGGAAAAATAACACCCAGAGGTCTGCCTGATCCATATGTTAATCGGAATGGAATTTATATTATCCTCTTGCAACATAATACATTCAGGGAAGCAACACTGTACATAGAGGCCCTGTCAGCCACACCTAAACCAGAAAGTCCTTCGTCCTGATCCTGGTTTGTGGTTTTTCTTTTTTGTTTGGTTTTGTTTTGTTTTGTTTTTTAATTCACACACAAAAAAATTAAGTAGGCAATATACAGTGACAGAATTGTGGCCTTCATAACTCCAGCACCTTTGATACTTTGTAGACTGCATCCTGAAAGA
>NW_010244289.1:36354-39510 GCF_000690775.1 Eurypyga helias
ACAACATCTGTTTAGATGAAGAAGCCAAACAATCAGGGACAGAAGTGACAGAAAAATTTATTGAGAGCTGGAGTGACCCCATATGCACTGATGTTATTGCAAAGTTTGGGTCACAGGGAAACAGGAATTGAATATTCAAGTTAAGCACATCAAGCTTCCAGTAGTACAATATACAAAGACGATAATGACAAGAAAAATCAAAGGTATTGGTGAGGTGGAAAGCAATGTATATTCAATTAAAAGAGGAAGGAAAAAAAGATAAAATTAGTATCAAACAGTGTTTAGCAGTAACAAAGCAATGGGAGAGTTAGCAATGGTAATGTCACTGGGTCTCAGTGGATGGAATAAATGGACCTGCAGCATGTCCATAGAGCATAGGATGAACCACAGTCACAGTGAGCTTTCAGAAAGGAAGAAGGAGAAGTTAGCACAATTACATTTGTTTTTTCCATCCACAGGGCTCTGGGGAGCTGCAGTCCACAAAAGTGCTCTCTTTGATTTCTGTGGTCAGCATGCAGGAAGCTGGAGAGCACAAACAGGTAATTGCAGCTAAGTAGTTGACGGTTATTTGAAATACGACCTTCTATGCAGATATTTTAAGGGGGTGTAGGGACTAAGCAATTTGAAAACAAACTGAAAACCTTTCTTGGCACTGCCTTACTTGCAGGCTAGTTGAAGCATGTTTCTTCCAGTAAACCATCTGTGAGGCAGGTGCAGAGAGACACTGGGCTTGTGGTAAGTGCAGTCCTTGTCCCAGCCTTTTACCCAGCCTACTGCTGACAGTAGTTACTTTAAAGTTGTGCTTAGGAGGTCTGGTCATGGGCCAGAATCCCCTGTGATAGGTGCTGTACAAACCCTCCAAGCTTTGGGTAAATCTGTGACTTACAAGCTTATGTCTCGTTTTAAAAAGTGATTCAGGCACTTGGCTGCTGTTCTCCCATTGAATGAATTTCCTCTCCCTATTTGGCAGATAACAGATGTGTTTCCTATTTGCACAGTCTGACTGCTGCCTTCTTCAACTCACTAGTTTTGTAGCCTTTTTTCTCAAAGCAATGAAGAACGTAGCGTATTTCCACGGGCAGGATCATCCGGCCTTGGTATTAAGACATGGTTGGTTGTTCTGCCAAAAGTGTTAATGTGTTTTCTGCTGTTCATACTGCTTAGATTCCCCAGCTGGTAAAAGTGCCTTTGATGTAAGTTGACCTACATAAGCAGAGAGCAATTGAGGGAAATCATAATATCTTTGACTATAATGTTCGTATCTTCATGACTCTAAATACAGTTGCTCTTTTTTATTTCCTATTGTCAGTCGTCTGTCTGTTGAAATCACTTCAGCAGTCCCTGGAGCTCGTGTAAGTTCAGAGAGGCTGCTGCCTATTTTAAACTGAGGTGAACGTGTGATTCTGAGATTGAATAATTGATGATTAAGTTGAATATTAGAGGCAACATCTCTATTCCCATTCTGAAGCTGTTGGAATGGCTTGAAAATCTTTTTATGCTGCAGTTAATGTGACTATAATGATTAATACTTTGCTTGATATCAAAGCTTTTGCAAACTGTTCATATCTAGTTAACCAAAATTAATGGTGGTATATGAGCTACTTCAAATTTTAAGACATATTGAGTGATTCAAAGCAGAACAATTTTCTAAGGAAATTAGAACAGTAGTGTCATTGGAACAGGCTGCAGTAGAGGACTGAAAGTAGACCTTCAGTTAAGAAGAATGAACATGTTCATCTCTGAATTATTTCATTAATATGTGACTCGGCAGCTTTTATACAAGGATACAGTATGTATGTTGCATGTTGGCAATACATTATATATGTGAAAACACGTTTTTCAGCTGAGGGTGTTGTGGTTAGCTTTTCTACTTTTGCTTTAATAATGTTTGACAAGCGATGGAGGTAAAAAAAAAAATATCCCTGAGGGATTGTGCACCCTTAGTAGGCAAATTGGCTGTCTGGCTTCTGCTCAGCAGCTTATCCCTATTTAAAGCCCCTAATGAATACTGCAGTACAGGATGGCTGCTACTTCTAGGACTGTAAGGATTTTTGATCTGTGAATCACCTTTCCAAGTCACTAGTGATTTTTTTTTTCTGAGAAGCCTGAAAAGCAGGGGGAAGTTATCTGTGTAACTGTTAGTGACAGGCACTGGTGGAAGTGGGATACCCAGGAATTAATTTTTAAAGGCAGGTTCATTAATACAGTGGCCTTGCCAAAAAATTTTTAAAAAGCTAAAGTGTCAAACTAATGCAATGCTGGCACTGATGTTCTTTGACAAAACACTGTGCTGTGATACACCTTTTCCTATGGCTGTCCCCTTAATGTCACTTCTGTTTATTCAGAAAAAGGCTATTAACTTTATTTCCCCCTTCTGCAGTGACCAGTTCACCCGTCCACTCTGTTGCCTCCATGTGGTGTTTGAAGTCTAGTGTAGCGTTTAGTTTTTCTCCCACTTTGTATCTCTGATCTTGTTTCATCCCAGCAATTACGATGTGTCTCAGTCCATGTTCTGGTGTCTGTCTGTGCTTGCCTGCTTTTGTACTGGTTTTATGTACCTGGCCAAGCCTGAAACTTTTTTACCCTCTGTCTGCCAGAAGACATCTCTGTCTATGCCTACAAAAAGCCCTTATAGCAGAGGCAGCTATCTCAGAAATCAAAACCACACTCTGACAGGGCACTCTTGGAAGGACTCCCTAAAGGTATTCCCCTGCGGGGGATTTTAAAAACCCACACTTGAATTGCCGGAGTAACCGCCTGTGTTGGGGATGGGGAGTGCTTGCTTTTCCCGAAGCGTTTGCGATCGCTGGCCAGCGCTCTGGCCGCGCTGTTGTGGTGGAACAGTGGTCGAAGTGATCCAAGTTCTCTTGCAAATACTTTTAAACTGCGTCTTGCTGTTGTTAGCACTGTCATCTGGGCTTCGGTAACTTACGTTTCAGTAGTCCGACTGGCAGAAGTCTCGGTTCCCCTCCCCCGTATGGGTGTGGCGTGCCAGTTCGGGTTATCTGAGCGTGATTCAGTGAGCCGCAGAGCTGAGCTCATGCCTTGGTCTCACAGCGTTCATTGCTTGTGGCTGGCGTCATTTAGCCTTCTCGGAGCTGAGATGGGCGCAGAACTGAGCACTGATCGTTAAACACCGGTGGTGCGAAGCAGGCT
>NW_010244290.1:0-1363 GCF_000690775.1 Eurypyga helias
GCCCTGGGGAGGGTAAGCGGGCGGCTGCGGGGCCCCAGCCGAGGTTAAACCGCGGCAAAGGGACATCCAGAACCCCCCGCCCCGTCAGACCCGGGCCAGGCCCGGCCACAGCCCGCCCAGCCCCGCGTACCGGATGAAGAAACGCCAGGCCGTCCAGGTGAGCACGAGTATAATCCCCAGGATCCAGCACTGGGTAATGTAGAACGGAAGAGACAGCGTGAGCGTGTAGGTCGTACTTCACGACGATCAGGAACTCCGTGGCCGTGATGGCAGCCACCAGCCACGCCTGCTGGCCCAGCTTCTTATGGAACTTCCTGCAAAGTAAACACAGACACAATGCCAGTGCTGCAGAACCCAGCATTCCCAACGTCCACAGGAAGGCAGCTGGGGTGAGAATTTCCCTCAGCCCTGCAGGAACCTAAAGTCTGGTTTGGAGTAAACACGTGTACTACGCCTTTACGGGCTGACCGTGTTCGCCTCGGCGCTACTCAACTTCCCTCTCAGAGGCTCTGAAAACACAAGAAAAGTTAACTTCATCACCTCGTCACACAAGGAAGTGTCCTTGCTTCCAGGGTACTGCTAAATCCACGTGGAACAATGATCTGACCAGCTTGAGATCCGCCAAGGTTCTGGGTACAGTAGGAAACTGGAGCTCTGCTCCGCGGCCTCGTCGGCCAACGCCAAGCCACGCTGGCGTAACCACACTTAACCCCTACAGACCCCTACAGAACCCCATTCTCAAACACTCCCTTCCCAAAAAGGTGCTGACTGAGCAGCCACTAACCATCTCCGAGCAGCTTGTCAAAGAAGAGAGCGCAACAACCACCAGGCAAAATCCTGGGAGACCAAGGACGGCGTTTCGCTTCCAGGATAACAACCATGGGGCACATACTGATTAATCCTGAACCCCCGGGGTCTGTCCGGGAGCAGTACCAAACCCCCAGGGTCTGCCTGGGCACAGTAGTGAACCCCCGGGGTCGGCCTGAGAGTCGTACCGAACCCCCGGGGTCTGGCCTGTGAGCACGTGGGCCCGAGCGCCGTGTCTGACACCAACGGGCAAACTCAAACTACAAATCCACCGGGAAGAAGCCCCGCTGCAGCACACAAGTGCGGGTGACTGCTGCCGCAGGCGGGATGAGCGCATCCCGTTCCAAAAAGCGGCCAGCCTAGGCCAGCTCGGGTGAAAGGCCTTCGGAAGCCACCGCGGGGCATCCATCTGGCAGGAGAGATGGAGTGGGCAGGAACCGCCTCCACACACGGACAGCAAACCTCCCCCCGGGAGCTCAAGCTGTTCGGATGGCGAGGTCAGCTCGCTGCTTCTGCTGCTCCGCTCCCTCACCTGCCCTCGCCGCCGACACAAGAA
>NW_010244290.1:1412-13784 GCF_000690775.1 Eurypyga helias
GGGTTTCCTGCTCAGGAGAGACTTTAACGAGGAGTCCTTTTTTCATCCCATGAATGAGATTACAGTTCCGAGCCTCAGCGCTGGCTCCCTGGAGAGACAAGGTCAAAGGCTACAGCCTCCTGCATCGAGATGCTGCTGCTCCGGGCCGTCGGGCGCAGGCAGCGGCTCACGCACAACAGCCGCGAGGCACCTAAGAGCTGGGCAACAGCTCCAAGAGCCGCCCCCTTCCTGGGCTGCTTCAGCCCTAGATACCTGGTCAGCGTGCTCAGACCAAGCTCCTGCAGGCAAAGCCCTGGAACTGTCTGCAGACTCTGGGAATCCCGAACGAGAAGAAGAAAGCGTTCGTGTTTGAACTCCACGACTTTCTGGTGCGAGGTTAGGTGATCGGTTTGTCTCAGGCGCCGCCAGAAAAGGCCGTGAGCCACGCTGCTGACAAGGAAGGTCAGTGGAATACTCCAACCTTTCTCCACGGAGAAGCTGAGCGAGTTTCCAAAAGGAAAAGGTCAGGAAGGCTTCCCATGTGCTGTTAGCTGGGAGCCTCCTGTACAGCCTGCTCTTCCCCAGCAGCTTCTCCCTACAATGCAACCGGGAGAATCCAGACCGGTTCCTCGGTTCAGAGTGACGTGCAAGGGAAAATCCAGCCAGCCAAGTCGGTAAAACAGGGGTAGCTCTCCCTGCTCAGATGCATGAAGGAGCTGGAAGCCCAGCTGCAAACGCCTTCGCAGGGAAGATGAGGTAAGCCCAGAGGGCAGGTCCTGCCACACCGCACGGACGGCCTGAGCTCAGCTCCGTGGGGCACCACGCAGAGCCGTGACCCTCAGCGCGAGGGGGGCGGTCGCCTTACCCACCACCTGAAGCACAGCGGTAGGTGGCGGTGGCAGCGATGAAGACCTGAGGCTCGGGCTGGATGAACTCCTCCAGCACGCTGAAGAACGGCAACAAACCGACCCAGAGACCAGGGACCGGGGACTGATGAGTCTCCTCAAGGGCAGTGTTATGCCACGGGGCAAAGGGGGGCAAAGGAGTTTTTCCAACTGAAGCACAAGGACCAGGAGACTGCAACGGTGCCAAGGAGAGGAGCTCACCAGTGCGAGGCAGAGACCTCCTCCACCTTTGAGCTGGAGCATGTCCCAAACCAGTAGGCCCGAGCCCAAGGGCAGGGCAGCCTGCCACTGCTGATGTCCTGAGATCCGACTAAGCAATGTGGGTTGACCCTTCTTCCCAGTTCCAGGAGTCAAAGCCTTGCAAGGAAAACTGATCTTCAGGGAACGCTGGAACCCTAAATTCTCACCACAGGCACCTTTTGCGCTGGTCGGGGACAACGAACATCCCTCGAAGCCAGATGCTGTCTTAGACTTAAGCTGTGGGCTCGGGCCATTCAGGACATTACTGCTACAGCTTAAAAGCAATTGTGGTTTTGAACAAGGCTTTCTCGGGTCCTACATGCTCTGCAGAAACAAAAGCAGCAGGGACAGATACGATGCTTGAAGTACCTGCACTGTTGCGTGTGGGTGCACCTCGCCTTCAACACCAGCACAGAGGGTGCCCCGAGCTCCTGGGGACCAGGCCCCAGCTGGAAGATGGCTCAAGGAAAAAGGTGCCTTTAAGAAACACGGGGTTTTTTGGTTGGGCCCTGTTGTCCTCAGAAGACACAGCAAGGGACTGTGGTGCCTGAAAGCGGAGCTCAGAGCTCCTCTGCCCACCGCCCACTTTACACACGACATTCTCCACCCAGCCACCGTTGATTCAAAGCAGCTGTTAAAACCAGGGCGCACACAATGCCCTTGATGAAAAAAGGTGCCTTTAAGAAACACGGGGTTTTTTGGTTGGGCCCTGTTGTCCTCAGAAGACACAGCAAGGGACTGTGGTGCCTGAAAGCGGAGCTCAGAGCTCCTCTGCCCACCGCCCACTTTACACACGACATTCTCCACCCAGCCACCGTTGATTCAAAGCAGCTGTTAAAACCAGGGCGCACACAATGCCCTTGATGACAGCGCTTCTCTAACCGGGTGCAGCCCGAATTTCACCTCCAACCAAAGGGACACAAAGCAGATGCTTTGGGACTGGGTCTCTTTGTCCGCGACACACTACGGCCCCGCGACAGACACCAGCTAGCGGGAGCCAGAGGGAAGCAGGTGCGGCTCGGCACGGTGTAAACACAAGAGGAGCGGCTTACGGGTCGTCCATGAAGTCGTAGATCTCCCTCATGGCCACACCGCCCACGTTGACAAAAAAGACAAGTCGCAACAGGACCAAGTAGTGTTCTGGTGGCATCCAAAGGACAAACTTCAAGTAAAACGTGTTCAGCTCTGCCAATAAAAACTGAGAGAAAGGACATTTTAATTCCATTCTGTAGACTGCTGAATGAAGCCTGGAACCTCCCGGACTCCCCCCGCCCCCAAGGCCTGCTGGGCACCACTGAGCGTGCCATCGTCGCTCGTGCCAACGGCCCAGAACAGTCGGGTTTTTGCCAATTTTCTGTGTGTGGGAAGAGGTATTAAAAAACTCCAACAGAAACCTGGGCAAGCCCTGCCTCCTGTTTTGAGCAAGATTATCGGGAGCTTGAAGTACCTGCAGAACTGAGAACAAATCCTAAAAGCAACAACTTGTCACAGAATCACAGACTGGTTTGGGTGGGAGGAACCTCACAGCCCCCCCAGTGCCACCCCCTGCCACGGGCAGGGACATCTTCCATAGCCCAGGGTGCTCCAAGTCTCATCCAGCCTGGCCTTGGACACTCCCAGGGATGGGGCATCCACAGCTTCTCTGGGAACCTGTCCCAGTGCTCCCACCCTCTGCAGGAAGAATTCCTTCCCGATGTCCCATCTCCATCTCCCTCTTTCTGTTTAAACCTGTCCTTTCACTATGTTGAAAATCTGAGGGAGGGACCCCCAAAGTAACAAGAGGCATAAGCAGTGCATCCTGGGGGTTTTGTTGGGTTCATTTTGCTCTTTCTGCAAATGTCACTGCTGAAGCCAGGGGAGCTTCTTATCCGTTTGCAGAACGGTCCCAAGGCCCTGGAGATGTGGTTAAGGGAGCAGAGGCAAGTTTCTCCCTTCAGAGAAATGATAACCAGTGGCGTTAAGGACTGTTCAGCCCAAAAGAGTGAGCCAAAAGCAGGAGCTGCTCATAAACTGCTGTCGTTCTACCGGAGCCTAGCACGAATTCAAGGGCATCTCTCCGCTGCACAATCTGCTCCAGCACCACTTCCTCAGGGTGCAAGAAGTTGGGATTACGCACCCAGTAACCACCCGGAGACGCGGGGTGGTTTGTTTACGTGGCACTTTTACTTCATTTCTCCCAGTACCTCTGGGAACCTCAGCAAGCCCGTTGTGCCGCGTGAGCTTGGCAAGCGTTGGACGTAGCGGAAACGGGGCGATGCGAACCCGTATTCGACTGAGTCTGCCAACTCGTTGCTCGCTTACGGACAGCCCCTTGCTCCTGAGGCACCTCGGGTGGGCCCTTTGCCACCAGGGTACGAGGTGATGCTGCTACGAGAGGGGCCGTGGCTTGCCGAGCTGAGGCAAGAGCGCAACCGGGAGCTTCACTGGACGGGCCCCAGAATAAACCAACCCCAGGGTCATGTCCCACCTACTTCAAGATGCTTAAAGGTGTCTGCGCCAGCGACTGTGACAAACCCAGCAGTGACACTGGAACCGGCTGGTTCCCACTGCCTCTGGAATGACGGGAGGGCTCACAGGGGGGTTTAGCCCAGTTTCACAGCTGAATTGAAGCGAGGCGGAGCTGCTCCCAGCAGAGCCAAGCGACGTCCCACGGACAGCCCAAAGGCCAAAGTCCCCCGCTGGCAAGAGGTGGAGTGGGGAGAAAGCACTTCAACTGCCCAGTTCATCCTCCCCCGCAGTGTCACACACACCATCCCCGACTGAAACGGGAGCTATCAATTCCCGGCGATGCCTTCCCGCAACAGAGATTCCGCCGCTCCGGCAGCCACAAGCAGGAGGGAGACTGCCCGTCTGTTGCGAGTGCTGGAGAGGCCAACTTCTGCCTAAATGGGGGGGCTCCGTCACCGGAACTGGCCAAGCTGGATGCCATCAACACCATCACGTGCTACGCGTTCAGTGAAGCATTACAAAAACCCGGGATAGCTGAGTTATTTCAGTCTGCATCCAACTGCCCTGCGAGGCAGAAGGGTGTGCTGCAGGAGCCGCGCCGCTCAGGGCTAAGAGGCCTGAGGCTCTGGCGACAGTCCCCTCCAGCCGTAACGCCAGGTTTACCTGCCTCAGGCTGAGAGACACAAGCCACCTTCCCCCACAGCCAACGGCCATGGTAGCAGCGCTTCCCTGCTGGACCACGGACAGGTCAGAGGTCACGCTGGTCAATGCCATGCAGCCAGCAGGGAGTTCGGGAATGAGTCCGTGAGCCCCCAGACACGGCAACAGCCAGCTTTTCCCCAGGGTCTGAGAGTGACCTCCAGCCCCAGCTAAGGAAACGTCACGTGTCAGGGTTTCAGCCTGTTCCCACGTGTGCAGTTGCTTGAGCGTTACGAGACATGAAATCCAGCGGGAGAGAAGAGACGGAGAAGTGTCCTTACCACAAAGATTATCCCGCAGACTGCCAGCCATCTGCGTAAGCTGGACGCTGGCTTCCACTCAAATTTGACCCAGCTGTACGGGGTGAACTGGAAGACGATCCTCTTCATTTTACCTCTGGCAATAAAAAAAAGCAGAACACGTTCTTGTGGTTTTAAGAAACAGCACGTGAGAGGCACCTACCGACATCCATTCGAGACGCCGGTTCACACATGCAAAACACGTCCGTTGACTCCATAAAAATTCCTTCTTAACGAGGTTACGTCCCGAGTCGGAGAGCAGCCTGCGGCTCAGACCATCACCGTAGCACTCCGCACCCGCTGCGTGTGCAGCCCCTCGTTCTGCGTCGCTCAGAGACACGGGGGGAGCGCAGCTGCTGCTGGGACAGACTGCGGGGACTTACTGCATTCTACGCTTCGGTGTCCCCGTCCCGACACAGCCCGGGTTACTGGGGAATGCATTATCTGCCCAAGGACCGAGCAGATCCTTGTCAGTGAGAGCGCAGGAGCCTGACCTGGACTCCTGCATCCCCTTCAGCGACGTCATTACGCCGGCTCATTTCCACAAGCCGGCCTCATCCCCCGACTCCGGGCGACGCTGGTGACAGACACGTGCATTTGCACCACTCGTTCGCAGGATAAACACCTCAGGTCTGACCGAGGGCCTTCCGCGCAGTCCTAACGGACACCGCCGGAGCCATCTACGTGCACGTCCGTTCCTTAAATCCCATCAACCCCCCTGGAACAACCCTTCAGCCACCAACATGGGCCCCAGCTTCGCGCTGCGCTGCTGCCGCCGGAGCCATCTACACGCACGTCCGTTCCTTAATTCCCATTAGCCCCCCCGGAACAACCCTTCAGCCACCAACACGGGCCCCAGCTTCGCGCTGCGCTGCTGCTGGCGAAGTCGCTTTCTACACCAACTTACTTGTACGTAGGAATGTTCCAAAGTCCTTGCCATTTGTACGTTTTCAAGGAAAGCCAAGAGAGAGTCTTCATCCCACAGTAAATCCCGAGTCCGTTACATAAGATCACATCCATTATCCACTGCAAGGAGAAGAACACAGCCATGCTGGAGGAGAAACACCGAGGTTGGTAAAAGGGCTGAACTGCCAGGAAAACCCCCCCAGCTGCCCAGCCTACTCCAGCAAAGCAAAGCGTTCCGCGGAAGACGGCTGTAGGCTCCCTTCTGCCGAATTAACCTGCGGCAGACCTCTCCCCACCTACCGTCAACTCCGCTCCTACGTGAGAGCTTCGCAAACATGCCAAGGAAAAGCATCGGAGCGTGTTCCTACGGACCAGAGTTTGCTGTGTCCAGTAACTGAACGCACCCGTCGAGCTCCAGGCTGCTTCCCAAGGAACGACCTTTTGCCAGGCTCGAGATGGGCCACCGAGCAAGCGCTTCCTGCCCGCACTCCGACTGCCCCGCGCCAGCTCTGGAGATGGAGCTCTTGAGCTGAAAAGCCTGGCTGTGCCCCGCAGCCCGAGCAATCCTGTACCGAGCTCCTTGGAAGGCAAACCAGCTTTGCCTGGTGTCTTTACACATAATGTACTCGCCGTTACACATACAACCGCAGAGCAAACCATTACAACCCTGGGGAAGAGCCCGTACCGCAAGATGAAGCCAAACCAACATCCGAACCGTGGCTGCGTGCCATGGATGTAGGTGGCTTTGATCCCTCTGGTAACCCGTTCAGAGGGGAAAGGGGAAAAAAAGCGCGTCCCTAAGCTCTGGAGCTTGTGTTTCCCAGAGAAACTAGATCACAGTAGTCCCTCTGGCTGGCGAAAATCCAGACAAGCAGTATTTTAGGTGAAGAACAGTTACAGAGCATCAGGTGCAAGGACCACGCAGCGTCTCAGCAAGGCCAGACCTTCAGCGTTCAAAGCAGTTTCACAAACCAGACGTTCTGAACACAGCGGTATTCACCGTCTCCAGAAAATCGTGAGGCCAGGCTGGCACAGAAGGAAGAGCTGGACACAAACTGCATTGAGTTTGGGTATTTCTTTCTTAACAGGCAAGAAAAAATATCACCATCTGAAAGTTTATACACAAAGTTTCCCCTTTTGGTCTCAGATTTTATGGTTTGTACCACCACCAAACATTCGAAAATGCTCAGGCAAAGCCTGAGATGCTCTCTGGTGCGAGATGAACCCACACAAACATTTCACCTGGTGCAATAGTTTGAACACCCACAAAATTATACAGACTCGTTACAAACTCAACACGGAGAAGCACCAACGTGATACAGGACGAGGGGTGACGGGTTTGAATGGGAAAAGGGAGACTGAGATGGGACATCAGGAAGGAATTCTTCCCACAGAGGGCGGGGAGGCGCTGGGACAGGTTCCCAGAGAAGCTGTGGATGCCCCATCCCTGG
Organism: Eurypyga helias; assembly: GCF_000690775.1. NCBI lineage: Eukaryota > Metazoa > Chordata > Aves > Eurypygiformes > Eurypygidae > Eurypyga > Eurypyga helias. The sequence goes on from NW_010244290.1 coordinate 8,340, forward strand.
GAGTGTCCAAGGCCAGGCTGGATGAGGCTTGGAGCACCCTGGGCTATGGAAGGTGTCCCTGCCCATGGCAGGGGGTGGGGCTGGGGGGCTGTGAGGTCCCTTCCCATCCAAACCGCTCTGTGATTCCATGATTCTAATGCTCCTGAGCTGCAGCAGTCACGCATCCCTCTCTGGCCACGTGCACGTGATATAACTGGGTTCTCACCGCTTCCCACCCCGTCCCGTTAAAACACACTTCCGCTTCTCTCAACCCCCTGCGATCCGGGTACTTACGTGATCCCACCAGCATTCGCTGAAGTTCGGAAGCTGGTGCTCCAGACTGTACTCCAGGAACTCAAACATCACGCTGATGATCATGCACATCCACCAGTCGCGGATCATCAGGGTCTGCGTGAAGGGAGGAAAAGAGCCTGTCAGGTTCCACGAGCTGCACGACAGACCCAAGCCGCCGCAAGCGCGCGTGCTCGCGTGCCAGAGCGAGCAGGACCAGACGTCTGCCCTGGAGAAATCCAAACGAAGGAGAACTCCGGAAACACCACAGAGACCCTGCTCAGGTTTAGTTTTGTAACAGTTTAGGGAAGAATGATGGGGTTTTTCCTTCATTTCAGAAGTGGTCACTTAAGGAATATGAGATTAACCCTTTCTGGAGGCTGAAGGCAGAGGGCACACAGGGTTGTTTACCGGTTGTTTCTAGAGTCGAGCACCTTGTCTCCTGTATCCGGAAAAGGGTCATGAAACTCCCAACAACCTCATCTCTGCCCTCGACTCAGACTCAGACTCATTTAGGCTGGCCTGGACCTTTAGGATCGAGTCCAACTCACGCTCATCCTTTGGTTATGGGAGAAATCCAGGCCAACACACCCACGGGAATACCCCTGCACCTGTGCAAGGGAACCAACCCCTTGCTCGTGGCTCATTTGAAGCAGCCTGCGCTTTCTCAGGTTGCGACGTACGGTGGCCTTGCAGGCAACAAAGCACACAAGGCCTGCAGGGCGGGATAAAGGCAGCGCCCACGTTTGCCGAGGTTAAAAAGCTGACAGCTAGGCCGAAGGGATCAGGAGAGCACATGCTGAATGCGTTCTGCCAGAGAGCAGCGCAGCCGGAATGCCCTTACAGGGGTTGGAACCGGCGAAGTAACAGCAATTAAACCACCGTCCTGGTAACGACTGGAAGTCCTGGGCTGGGAAAAGCCTGACACGGAGCAGGAGCAGCACGCCATCGCGCCCCTACGCCGGGGTAACCAGACCTCCACCGCCCTCCCGTACGCCGCGTGCGGAGCTCAGGGGCGTCTGCCTTGCTGCAGGAGCAAAGATGTTTGCTTTTACTGCCCTCCTCCGAGTGTGCTGGGGGAAGGGGTTTGTCAAGGGATCGTTACTTTGGAAAGAAATGAGGTGACCCAGCGCAGGCAGGGCAAAACCACAAAAGCCTCTCACGCGCTACAAATGCTCAGTCTGGTTCACAGGCCACTGGCTAACATAACTGATGGCAGAGCCTGGCATCAGCGAGGCAGAAGCAGCGGTACTGGAACAGAAGGGTAACGGAGGACCCATTCTTACCTTCAGGTACCAGCCAAAAAAGTGAGCAGGAACAAACCCATCCAGCTTGTCCTGTAAACCAAGAAGAGGGCGTAGGTCACGCTGTGCTGCACACCACCACCCGTTCGCAAGGCTCGATTCTTCCCTCTCCCCAAAACCCGCAGCAGCAAAGCCAAGTCGTCACACAACTAAACACCAGACGCATTTCACGGGCGCGCGCTCCCCAGCGCAGCGAGCAAACAGGCCAGCCTGCACGCACGGCGAACAACTTCGAGGCCAGAAACTGGAATTGGGATCCGGTTGATTAAGCAGAGGCTACCTTTTCCTGCTCCGTGGCACGCTCCTTCCCTTCCCAGGGGACGGAAGCAGAATGCCTTCAGACCAGAGCAAGAAGGCGCGTTTCTCACCAGCCCCATCTCGGATGTAGCTTCAGCAGGCCTGCCACCGCGAGTCCCCGGGCAGAGCGCTGCCTGCTCCGAGTCCCGGCCAGGCCGGCTGCGGCTGCTCCGTCATCCCAGTCCCTGGTGCACCGAACACTTCCACGCGGACCCAGAGGATTCGGTGCTCCCCACTACACACGCGCCAACAGCTCCACGCAGCCGGGCAGCTGCATGTAATCCTTCGCCCCTGAACATCAAGGCTTCCCTCCGCCAGCGACAGGCCACAACCCGGCGGTTCCTGGTGCTCAGAAACGTGCCACATCGGGGTTGCCTGGCAACACGCAACTTCCGAACTTCCTGCCTCAAGGCGACTGCGCGTAAACACACAAATAAACCCAAACCCCTGGGGGAAAAGCTTTCCATCAACAATCTGAGAGTTGTCGAACAGCTTCCGGTCTCTCCTGGGCAGTGGAACTGGGATATGAAGGACATCTCCATCCGACGGACAGGAAAGGTCAGGCTGGAGCCTGCCGTGACCTGTTCGCTCCCTCAACGCTCAGGAAGACTCCTGACTGCGCTCCGAAGGGTTCAATTGAGCAATCTTTAACCAAAACCCACACGCGCTTTGTTTCTTACCCAGACGTTGTGAAACGGATCCGTTGCATTGCCAGGGTCGTAAATGAGGCAGTTTCCCCCGTAGTCTCTTTCTGGCAAAGGAACACCCAGCTGCGGATCAATGTACTTCATGAACTGCCTGCCATCTTGCACGGTCTGCAAAAGAACACAAACCCCACCGCTCCCCTTAGTAGGCAGCGACACGCAGAATTGCTCAAAGAGAACGACCATCAACGGTCAACCCCAAACGCGCGTTTATCCTTTTCTGTGCTGCAGAACACCCCCTGCAACGCACCCAGACCCCGAGGCGTCACGCAACATGCATCCCTGACTTCTGGGCCTCAGATGCTCGATATTTAGAGGTCTTACATTCACTCAGTAGTCTTTTTTTTCCTTAAAGCTGAAAAACCAGAGAGCTCTCGGTTTCCTAGGCCCCTCCTCCGTGCCCCCTCCCTGCCAGGCTGGTGCAGTTCATCCTTCTCATCCTTCTCACCGACCCTTCTGCCCTTCCCTTCTCCTCCCGCGTGGCCAGGGTAAAGAAGCCACCAGGCACTCGGGGAAGGCTGTTAACGGCTGCATCTCCTGCCCTGGTGAGCTCCCGGCGTCCCAGGGCGGGAAAGATCCAGCAGCACTTCAACCGAAACGCAGCACGCGGAGCACACGCATTGGGGCAGCACTAGCGGGATTAGCCGTGCACGCGTGCTCAGCTCGCTCCAGAGGTGGAAAGCAGAGAACCACGCTGTGCTGGGTCCGCAGCGCCCGGTGGGGCCGTGCAGCCTGGCCCCGAAGCGCCCGGTGGGGCCCGGCGAATGAGCTGCTCCAAGTGAGAGCAGCACAGGTAATGAACTTGCAGCGAACAGCAAGGAAGAAATTATCAAAATAGGTATAAGCAGTGAGCAAAACCCGATGCCGTTGACTAGGAACGCGCGCATGTTTGCTGAGCAAGCGTTTCCCAGTGAAAGCGCTCCCTGCCCGGCCGGGGCTGCGCAACGGACGCAGCGGAACACCCACGCCGGCCGAGCAGGCAGCAAGAGCGGGGCACGGCCAAGATCAGTTAATAGCAGCAATAACGGAATTACAGGATAGACCCCCTCGAGCCCCATTCAGCGTACGCCAAGTTCCACCGAGAGCGAGCTCGTCGCTGTCTGCGAGGGTTGGTCACTCTCAGACTCAGCCCAACTCCTGTGCAAAGCAATAATTTATTTTTAGGGGAGAGCTGAGCGACAGCTCCCGAGTCCTGAACAGCTGAACGGCCGGCAGCGCAACGCAGCCCCGGAGGGACGCAAAGCCATTCCAGGCTTTTCCACTGCAATTCAGAGCTACAGCAGACTGCCACAGAAAAATGAAGCGTATTATTCAGCCTGGCTGCGGCTGGTCAGGAGGATCATTCACAGGGGTGCCTGGAAAATAACAGGGTGACGTGAAACAGAACCTAAGAGTGAAATGGAACAGGGTGCGTGCTCCTCAGCGGCGAGGAATGACAACAGAGGCCAGACAGACCTGCTCATGCCTGTGAAAGGGTCGAACTACCCCCTCCAAGCAGGGCAGGCTCTGGAAGAAACACTAATGAGACCCAAGGGCCGTGCGCAAGGGTTTACGTGACCCCTGCGAGATGTCAGCGGGACAGAAACCCATTGTTGTTCACTGACCGACGGCAGACCCGCTGCGGCTGCTGGCTGCAGCAAGCCAGGCCGAACGGAGAGAACAGGAGAGCTCTGTGTTCTCAAGAGAGCTTGGCACTGCCTTTCGGGGAGGCTCCAGGAAAGCCAGGCAGAACAAGAAACACCAGAGCCAAAGGAAATCTTTGATGACCTGGAAAGGGTTTGATCCCTGTTAAAAACCTGCCTGCAAAGCAGTTTCTCCAGCAGAAGACAGATCCTGACCCCTCAGATGAGGCCCCGCTTCCGTCTCTCTTGGCCTCTGGAGGCAAAACATTTTTTCCCAAAGACGTTCTTCATGCTCCCCTCACTTTCAGCGATGTCCTAAGGGCCCTGCTGAGCACGTGATGGCACCGGCACAACCCGTTTATAGGGCAGAGCACCCAGATGTCAGCGAGAAGGAGCTGTCTGAAAGGAACACCCAGGGACCAATCGGAATCTGAACCTGGAGAGCATCCAGCTGTCTGACAGAACAGGACCGTCGCCTCTCACGGACCTTGGCTTCTGCTTTCCAATCGTGCTGCTGCCGGAGGAGACGACTGCCGGATGGAGTAACCGAGGGAAGGACGGGGAGCTCGCTCTTGGTGCTCAGACATGACGTGCAGCCGTGTCAGTGCACACAGGCACACAGTGACTTTGCTGACAGCCTCGGGTTGCCTGCCCTGGCTCACCTCAACATATTTTACCTCAACTGCTGCATTTCTGAGAAGTCACAGAACTGTAACAGCCAGGGGAACATTCCCAGTTTTCTGAAGGACAAGAATATGGCATAAAGCGACGTGCCTTACGTGGAAGTACCAATGGCACGTCTTTCTAGAAAAACAATCACCCGGGTTCGCTGCCACTACACCGAGTTGTGTGTGAAGTTTCGGTCTATCACAAAAACACACATTCGAAGCACCTACTGTTCAAGGTAAAAAGGACTCCAAAGATTCAACGAGGTGAATTCACCCCGCTGCTGAGGATCCAAGAACCAGCAGCCGGTACACAGCCGGAGCAGGTCACAGCAGGTGCGGGAGAGCAGAGAGAAACCTGGGAACTCCCAGTCGTTCGATCTAAACCACAGCTGCCTCCTTACCACAGCACCTCACTGCGGTGCCGAACCCAGACAGACTGACTGCAGGTTGGACAACGAGGTGAAGTATTTTACGATACACGTTTTCCTCAACCCAGAAGTCTAATAGAATAGCACAACGATTCCGTTTTACAAACGCAAACAAGAGTCACAGAGCGGTGGGAGTTGGAAGGGACCTCTAG
>NW_010244291.1:0-7018 GCF_000690775.1 Eurypyga helias
CTAGCAACATAGCCCTGTTTGGAAGTTTGTAAGAAAACCGTTGCCGCTTGCCTCTTTCCTACAGGAACTAAACAGTGGTGGTTTGGTGGTGGGACTGACCTCACTCCAACCTACCTGGATGAAGAGGATGCCGTTCATTTTCACAAGACGCTGAAAGAAGCCTGTGACAAGCATGATCTGAAGCTGTATCCCAAGTACAAGAAATGGTATGTGGGGAGAGATGTGCTTGGGTTCCTTCTGTGGGAGCAGAAGGTGGCACTGCATGTCGCCAGTTAAGTCTGTTCTAGGAACTGTAGGTTCTGCTCTGCCTTTTGAAAAACATCAGGAGGCCCTAATGAAAATCAGTAGATGGGTACTGGGGCAAAATGTAGTCTAAAGCAACCTCTTAGTTACAGATGCCTGAGTTTTTCAAATCAGAGAGCTGACAACTAGGATCATAACTCCATAGCCTGAATAAAAACCAAGCTGACTCTATAAGATTTTGTAGGCCACAGACCTCACTAGGCAACCCAAAAACTCCTTTTAGCCTCGGGTATTAAACTAGGCCAAGACTTTAGCCCCATGGACTTGCTAATTTTCCTTGCAGTGAACTCAGGGTAAATGTGGATGACTAGTGTGAGCTCTTGGGCCAGCGCTGCAGTTCTGGAAATCTGACTCAAATTTTTTCTGCCTTCAGTCTGACCTTCATTACTTTTTTTTTCCCCGCCTTTATTTTTGCCAGGTAGGTAAAGGAGGTTGTCCTTAGTGTAGAAGCTTCGTTATTTTGATGGACCTGTACTGTTTTTCCAGTGACACATTCACTGAGGGTTCAACGACATATTCTCTAAAGATGTGAACTTTGAAATGTTCTTCTTGAGCCAAGAGATAGAGGTGATGGGATCCTTCACTGGTCGGTGGGGGCTTGCTGCTCTGTGTCCGATAATCCTATCTGCTACAAGCTGTGGTATCCAGGAGGGAGGGGTTACCCTTTTGTAAGCTACCAGGTCTTGTCTGAGGACAGGAGATAAAGTGGGTGTTGTAACTCGGGTGTGAACCACAAGCACATCTTACACAACCTTAAGACTACAGTCATCTTGTTCTCTGGGAGTTTTTGCGTGGTGCTTCAGCCTGTGGGCCTTAATGGTCAGGTTGTGGGCAGAGTAAGCAGGCTGGCAGTGCCAGCTACAGGGCGTCGGAGGGAAGGATGCCTGTTAGCCTGAGGGCAGCTAACTGTGTCCCAGGGGCAAAGGCAGTGTTCTCAGTCCCAGCATGAGTGTGTGCTGTAAGCTGCAGCTGTGTATAGTGGGCAAGGGGTTCCCCCTGCCCAAACAGTGTGAATCTCCTCTGAGCCTGACTAATTAGCATTGCCCCTCTTCCCGCTCTTCTCAAACATAAAAGCTCTTGTTATGTTTAACGCTGTTTTCCTGATCTGGCTTTAAGGTTTTGTCAGGCTTGTTCCCTTTTGCATTTTTGATTCCGCTTTTTTTTCCTAACTCCTCCTGATGCTCTCCCAAAAAAAAAAGAGTTGATCATCCCAGTGAGTAAAAAAATAGCTTAGGTTATCTGTTACATCCCCACGTCTCCTGCTATGGCCACGCTATCTGTATGGCTTGAGAACAGCAATGGATGGACACATGCATGGAAAACTAGTGCCAAAGGAAGGCTGCTGATGGTTTCAGCTTCCTACTTCCCTTCCATTTTTCCCACATGGGAAGTCTTGCAAGGCATGGCTGCCCAAGCAAACAACTGGAAGTAAGACAGGGTGTGGATACAATGAATCAGCTAATTTATAGTAATTGCACACCTTCACGCTCCCAGTAAATACAGAAGAGATTAATTGCCTCCCTGCGCTAGGATAAGCTGCACTTACTGCTTCATAAACTTGAACGTGGGCTGTGAACAGCCACTGCTAGAATGGCACTCTCTTCCAGGTTTAACTATTAAAAAGCTTTTTTTCAAGGAAGGCTGTCTCACTTTGGATTTTTCCATAGGTGACAGTGGCTTTCTTATCTGGTCTTGGGTTTTTAGATTCTTTTGGTTTTGATTCAGAAAAACCTTTCATTAGTAGAACGGCAAAAAAAATAAAGGGATTCTTTACTGAGATTATTTTGAGTCCATCTGAAAGCTGTGCAGAAAAACCTTTCACTAGAACGGCAAAAAGAATAAAGGGATTCTTTACTGAGCTTATTTTGAGTCCATCTGAAAGCTGTACAAATAACATGGGGTCTATATATAATAATAACCACCCCCTACCTCTTTTAGGTGTGATGACTATTTCTATATCAAGCACCGTGGCGAGCGAAGAGGGATTGGAGGCATATTCTTTGACGACGTGGACTCTCCCTCCAAGGAGGAAGTATTCCAGTTTGTGAAGAGTTGTGCCAAATCTGTTGTGCCTTGTTACATTCCCATTGTGAAAAGGCACTGCCATGACTCCTTCACACCAGAAGAAAAGCTGTGGCAGCAGCTTCGGAGGGGACGGTGAGTACTGAAGGAGCAAAAGAATACACAGGAGGTGGATGATGCTGGCGAGAGGAAAATGAACTGGTTCTTTATGGTTGTAGGGTTTACGTCCTGATGAGCATTTTATGTCCTGTTGTGGTGTGGGCTATGTTTGTGTAAGTGCTCCAAAGCTTGCCAGGGACTCTCAGTATTGTGTACAGAACCGTGTTTGAAATTGGTAGATTGATGGGGTGGGTGGAAAGAAGGTACTAGCACACCCTCATCCACAGCCTCCACTCTCCCATGCTGCAGCACAAGCACGCCATACAAAACGCCACAGTTTCTTTCCAGCTCCTTCAAAACCCAAGAGCAGCTGCTGCTTTGTAACAGGCAGAGGGCTGCGTGTGTGCTTGGTGTCCTGAATCCTGTCCTCTCTTGCAGCCCAGTGATACGGGTAATAGGACTGCCCCGTGGCATGAGGAGTGTAAGGGTGAACGAGTCACGCTTCGTATTCAGTAGTGAAGCCAGAAAGTCATGGAATAACTGTACCCAAGGGTACTTTCTTACATACGTACTGATTCCAGCTGATCTTGGCACTGAAACGAGGACACAGCAAAGTCTTTGTAAAGGAACAGATGCAGAGGGGCTCTGGTTTTCTGGCATGGTCTAGAGTCACTGTAATTTAGAAGACTTTGGAGGATGCTTATTCACGTGAACAACTGTTAATGCTGCAAAAGCCTAAGTTTATTGGTAGATACAGTTGTGTCCTTTCTCGATGCCCTGTGATTGCGCAAGCATACAGGGAAATGAGACTACATGTGCTTTGTGCAGAACTATGGAGTCTTCAGGTTTAGATCACTGGCCTGCAGCAGTTACTCAAGTAAGCGTATATGCTGAATTTGGTTCCTGGGAGCATTGGGCTTTCAGGATGCAGTCTGTGGACGGGATTTAGCAAATCTGCTAGGGTTATAAGGGGGAATAGCTTCTTCAAGCTGCAGCCAGGACCAGCTCGTGAGGCCTGCCTATTTCCCTGGATCTGTGTGTAGGTTATTGGGCTAGGCAAAGCTCTCGGTTTCTGCAAATGGATGAGAGATCTTCCCTTCCTGTAACTCTGTTACATACTAATACCTCAGTACTGGTTATTAGGATAACCCCTGCTGAATTGTCACTGCTCTGTTCCTATGCTGGGGGCAGAATAAACGTCTATTCCGGCACTTAAAAGTCCCAGACGGCGCTCCGAAGCTGTCTGACTTCTGCTTTCCGTATCTCCCCAAGAAACAAAAAAATCTTCTTCTGACCTTGCTGCTTATGTGTCCTTGAGCATGGAGGACTGCACAGTAGAGTTTTTTCTGTGGACATTTCCAGTTCCTTTAAGGCTCCTTTTAATACCTGTCACCACCACACAAAAGAATACTAGCGTAACCAAGCTACACTTGGTGTTGAGCTTGCCAGCAGGGTTGAGATAAGTAAGGATAAGTACTAGGATAAGTATAGCCCTGTGCAGAGTGCTCTCCTTGAACCAGTCTGTCTGCCCTGTCTGTTAGCTAAGGTCATGGCTTCCTGTGCTTTGTGGAGCAGAGAGGTTGCACTTGCATTCCTACGCAGAGGGTGCTGGACAGAGTTCATTCGGACACCTAACAAAGCAGGACAAGCTGGTTTTGTTTGGTGTCTGCTAGCTGAAGAAGACACAAGCAATTTCTGATAATAAACTTGGGGGTTTTTGTTGCATCTCTTCACTCCCCATAGGTACGTAGAGTTCAACTTGGTTTATGACAGAGGTACGAAGTTTGGCCTCCTGACACCGGGATCGAGAATCGAAAGCATTCTGATGTCTCTGCCACTGACTGCAAGGTAAGGGCATCGTTACATGGACTTGCAGGTAGGCACTGCTCTTACTAAAATACTTCACAGGATTAGATCAAAGGTCTGTCCTGGTGTCCAGTCTGTTAACAGTGGTTAGTTGGTGCCTGATGCAAGAACTGGCCAGATACATAGAGAGGCTTCTCGAGTCTGCTACGCTTGCCCAGTTGCCAGTAATGTGTGGCCTGGATATTTTCTGACAAAAAAGGGGTATTATTTGTGCTTAGTACCTCTGATAGATTTCCCCTCCTCACTGCATGGGTTTCTGTTTAGTAGCTCTTTGCAACCATGTGAGCTTCTGTCAGTTCTGACAAGCCTGTAGCAGAGTTCCACAGTTTAGCTGTGTGTTGTATGAAAAAGTGCCTCTTTGTTTTCTACTTGCACCTAACGACATCATTTGGCTTTTACATGAGTAGCCAGATTTTCCTCCTGTTCATTTTCTCCGTAACAGTTCTTATTTTACAGCCTTCTGTTTTTTTCACTGTCTGTTTTCCAGGCTGACAAATCCCCCTCTCCTTAGTCTTTGTACAGTTCCGTATCTTTGACCACATTTGCTCTTTTTCTCTGGGCTTAAGTTTTCTGTGCCCTTTCTGAACCGGGGATAAGGAACGGGCAGCGTGAGTTATGTGTGTGTATCCAAGATGCAGGTGTGCCGCTGACTCAGAGGGTGGCACAGTGATGTTTTAGTTCATTATTCCTTTTGTAATCCTAATAAGCTCTTTGCTGGTTTTGACTGCTGCTAAGCACTGAGCTGGCTTTTTGGTAGAACTGTTACGATGCTAAGATCTTTTCTGGGCAATAAAAGTTAACTCAGTCTCTCGACGTGTATGTAACATTTTTCTGTGTGCATCCCTTCAGATTGATCAACAGTGCATTTCACCTACTATTTTATTGCTCGGTTGCTTGGCTTGATACTAACTCTCTTCAACTGCCTTTTTAGGTTTTAACCTATCTTGCTTAATCTCGTAGTATCAGCAAACTGTCATTTACTGTTTATGCCCCTGTTTAGGTTGCTTTCAGACATGCTGAGTAGCACAGGCCCCATCATGAGTTTCCTAAGACTCCATTAGTGACCTCCCTCTGCTGGGATAACTGTCCTTTGCCTGCTGCCCCTTAACCATGAAGGCAGTCCTGGTCTCACCATACAGCTTCATCCTGCTGGTAGTGTGGCACAGTCCTACCTTCTGATTTCATCTGGTTTTCCTTGTTTTCGTCAATGTAAATAGCTTGCTTCACAGCATGAATGGGTCCTTTCTGGGAGGGAAAAACATGGAAAAAGGTTGTACCCATCCTTTTGTGACTGCTGACACTTTTCTTCCTCTGTTGTGCCTCTTAATTGCCTTTTCAATAAAAAGTGATTTCTTGTCATTTTTAAAACCAAGACTCCACAAGGACTTGTAGTGCTTCCAGTCCAGCTTTTGGAAAAACTTGTCCTGGGCAGCTGAAGGTATTGCGTCAGGATCAAATGGTAAAATTTGAAGCTGGGAATTTCCCTTAGGTCTCGCATCCTCACCGGGGATACTAGTGTTTCCTAGGAGACCGCTTAAAGATATTTGCAAATAAACCTGCATGGTTTGTGGGGTAGGGGGGCATTGCTCTCTCTTTTTTCTTTGCTCTTCCAGCCTTTCCAGAAGATGGGAAAAAGATCAAGCTAACATTTCTTATGTCTCTTCCAGTGTTATTATTTGTTTTTACTGCACTTAATGATTTGTAGCCACCTCTGTCACCTGATCCGGGAGTGTCCACTGTGTGTGTAGCTTTGCGTCCTCTGAAAAGGCAGCTCGGGTCCAACCACAGCCTGGTGCAGGAGAGGTCTGGGCAGCCTGAGTGAGTCTCCCCTCTCCCTGCAGGTGGGAGTACATGCACAACCCTCCGGAGAGCTCCAAAGAAGCAGAAATCCTAGAGGTGCTGCGCAATCCCAAAGACTGGGTGCACTGACACGGGTCACGAACAAGATTGATTGCTTACACTGAGCCATTATGAAAGAACTGGAAGGCCCGCAAACCGGCTCCTTCGAACTGCTGTTGCGTGGCGTTTTAAAAGTATAGCTATTTATACTCTTACCTGGTGCCTTAATAATGCTGTAGACTTGTTGTAACTTGCAAGTAGGTGAACTCATTCTTTAAGATCGATCAGCTAATGTTATCACCCCCTGTTGATGTTGCCTTGTGGACTGGTGATACCCTCACAGGACTACTGTGCATGCTTAAGAACCTCCTCAGCTGAGTCGTTTGACTGCAAAATGGTAAACTACTGTGATGTGTTCTCCCAGTGGAATGAAAGCGTTATCTGTGCCTAAGTTGTGCTGCTTACTCTTAGAAAATGTTGGGATGTCTTAAAAATATTTTTTAAAGAATAAAGGGAATATTTGGTATGATTTTAAATCTTAAACTCTGCTTTCAAGAAGTTGTGAAAAAGGTGGTACTTAACCACGTGTATTTTGATGCTCATTGACTTGGGGGGGGCGGGGGAGGAGTGTGTTTAGGTGCGTTCCAGTGGCGTGACTTGACTGATGGGTAACTGGGAGATTCTGGTTTGGGGCCGCACCTCGCCTGTGGAGAGTGGAGGGCTGGCTGTCCATTTTCGGGAGAAACTCTCCGGGCTGTGCATCTCAGCTGTGATCAAGACACCATAGCTGCTCTGCCTACCATGGCTCCTTTGCCAGGGAGGTTGGGAACAGAGGGGGAAGCTGTCGGGTGTTGCCTGAGGCCCTCCAAATAGCACTTCACACTGCTCC
>NW_010244291.1:7121-7322 GCF_000690775.1 Eurypyga helias
AATCCCGCCTCCCCGTCGGGGAATCGAACCCCGGTCTCCCGCGTGACAGGCGGGGATACTCACCACTATACTAACGAGGAGTGGGGTGAAGGACTCTCCGGTTGCCGGCAGGACGTGGTACGATGTCACAGCTGGCAGGGTTCGCGCCCGCGGGTGGGGACTGTCGCGGAGCCTGTACAAGGTGGGGCGATGTGCGCCACC
>NW_010244291.1:7723-7928 GCF_000690775.1 Eurypyga helias
GGGGCGGTGCGCCCCACCGGGCCGACGCACGCTCGCTGCTCCCGCCGCCGGAGTCAAGATTGCCCTGGGGAAATACAGTGTTCGTTTCCGTGTTCTCCTTCCTCAGAAACTAGGTAAAATTTTTTTAAAAAAGACATTCAGTAAAAACCATCTGTTCTCAACTCCATGGGAAAAACTTCATGGCCCGTACGGGGATCGAACCCGC
>NW_010244292.1:0-18274 GCF_000690775.1 Eurypyga helias
TTATTATTAATAATAATAGTATGTACTGAAAAGGAAAACAGCGGGGGATGGGGTGGGGTGGGGGAACGGAACCAAAACCAACAAAAAACACGCAACAAAAAATCCTAAGTGATACAACTACTCACCACCCAGTGACCAACACCCAGTCAGTCCCCAAGCAACAAGAGAGAGAGCCTTCTGGAAAAACTCTCCCAAACTTATATAATGAGCATAATGTATTATGGCATGAAATATCAGTTTAGGTCAGCTGTCCTGGCTGTGTCCCCTCGCAGCTTCTTGTAGATTAAGATCTGGGCACACAGCCACAGAGAAACTGAAAAAGTCCCTGGCTTAACATAAACATTGTTTGGCAAGAACTGAAACCATTAATATGTTCTCAATATTCTTCTCAGCACAAATTCAAAACATAGCCTCATACTAGCCAGTAGTGGTGGATTTGGTAGTGTTAGGTTAAAGGTTGGACTTGATGAACTTAATGGCCTTTTCCAACCTGAAAGATCCCATGATTCTATGATTCCACTTGTAAAATGTATTCATACTCTACCAAAAGGGAAACAAATATTTATTTTGCAAACTCTAGGAAAATGAGAGTGAGTGAGTGAGTTAGTGAGTGAGTGAGTGAGTGAAAGAGTGAGCAATCTACAAATCAAATTAATATGCTATGAAGTATTTAAGGACAGAAAGTCGTACTAAAGCTATGTTGCCATAAAGCTGGCATATTTACATCCTTATCACTGAAGTTTTTTATTGCATTTTTTACTGACTCAATAACTCAGGCTAAATACTGTAGTTTTGATATTTCAATTTATTTCCATTTAAAGCTGTATTGTCATCCTATTACCAAGAAATATTTGAAAATTTTTGAAAGCTAGCTACCTAGTTCTGTTTGTTACAGCCTAGTAGTTTACAATGAAAACAGATGGGTAAAAAAAAACAAAGTCTGAAAATACTTTTTTTATAAATTCTGCAAAGCTCAGTATGAATTATTCAAATGCTGGAAAATCCAACATCTGTGCATTTCTAAAACGTAACAAAGACAACATAAATGTTATAAAGCAGTTTTTTTCTACATTTCAAAATGGCATTTCTCACTAATGGTCAGTGATTTCAAGTTCAACCATGTAACCCTTCTAGAGGCAAAACTTCCATAAGAGTAGTAGTGGAGCTTTAAAAAATTTCTGTACAGCAGAGTTCTTAAGTGGTGCTTAATAATATATCTATGTTGGAAGTCATAACTAAAAGAAATATTAAGTATGTAGCATCAAATAAGGTAATAAACACTGAGGAAGAGTTCATGAATGAGTGAGATTGAGATGTACTCATCTTTATGGACTGCAGGTAACACGTTTGGCTAGCAGACGTTGAAGGAGATGCTTGTAAGAAACAAACAGTTGCATGTTGCTGGGTGTGCTGCCAGCAACACATCTGTGCTGGTTTTAGTTGGGACAGTTAATTTTCTTCACAGTAGCTGGTAAGAGGCTGTGTTTTGGATTTGTGCTGGATATAGAAAATGCTGGTGTTTTTAGTTGTTGTTGAGGAATGTTTATACCAAGACAAGTACTTCTTTAGTTTCTGATACTGCACCTGTGTTCCCAGCTGCTTTGCTACAAGAACAGGACACAGACAGGACAGCTGACCCAAACTGATCAAAGGGACATTTCATGCCATACATCATTCCCTGTATATAAACTGGGGGTGGGCTAAAGATTCACTTTTGTTCTCTTGCTCCGTGGGTGTCCCTCTTGTTGGGGCTTGCTCTGACTCTGGTGCAATCTTTCTCTTGGGCTCTGGTATCACATTCTTGGACCCTAGCTCTTACTACTCAGGACCTGGCTGGCCATCGGTCAGTGAGTCCTGAGAAATCGCATTTGTTTTATTTTCTATTATTTTCATTACATACTATTGCTAGTAGTGGTAGCATTATTTTCATTATGTATTATTAGTAGTAATATTAGTATTCTTAGTATTTTTGGTATTATTGTTATTCTTAATTTAGTATCACTGTTTTTAAAATTTATATTAGTTTATTAAATTGTTCTTATTTCAACCCATGGATTTCCTCGTCTTTTTCCTCTGATTCTCCTTCTCCACTGGAGGAGGGGAAGGTGAGCATGTGGCTGTGTGGCTCTTAATTGCCAGCTGAAGTTAAACCACGACAGCTTCTGAGAAAATAACTAGAATCAGTTAAAATTAGTCTGAGGTGTATCACATATTAGTCAAGGCCTGAAATTAGGAGGTACCTACTGAGGAAGAGTGGTGCTTTAGGAGGAGGAGGAGAAATAAATTATTTTAGGGACCTTGTATATCACATAATATTGCGTGCTGTGGTTATTCTGAGCTTTAGAAAAAAGACACTGAAGAGAAAATATTCTTCAGCATCTTCATAAATGAAAGTAGATTTTAGCTGAAAATAATTTTTGACTGAAGCGGGGCTTGAAACAGACTCCAGACATTACTTCTTACTAAATCTTGCTATGATACAATAATTCCATGTTTTTTTATAACCTGAATCCTAGAATGACAGTGCTCTCCTACTTTCATAGGTGTGAATTTCTGTAGCCAAATATTGAGCAAAGTAGAGTGCAATTATTCTAATTTTCTCTCACAGAGTGTTTGTCTTTAACAATTAAGAATTCCAAAGAGAAAAAAACAAATGTTGGAAGAAAGAGAGAGGTACAAACACAATGTCAGTAAAAGTGACGAGGCAGCTTATATTGTACTGAGTACATGGACAATCCCATTTTTATTATGTGAAGTTTTCTGTGCAGCTGCCAACAGGCATGATGTCAATTTTCAGTCACCAAGGTAACTGAATCAAGGGGTTTTGCTAGCCAAGTTTCACTCCTTTTAGATGAGAAAGCAATTAAAATCTCTTTGTTTAAAAATAGTGAAAGAGCAGAGTCTACTTTCTGAGATACTGGATCACAGGTAAAGACTGGAACAGAAATATTCCAGGGTAAATAAGCAGGGTTTGTCTAGAGTCGTACAGAGAGTGCTGTTACTGATTTGAGGGACTGTATGCCTGTGAATAACAGAAGCTGAAAGATAACAGATAGAGGCAAAAAGCTACAGAAAGCAAAGCAAAAATAGAAAACGTAAGTGACAGTGGTCCAAAAGGCAGAAGACAAAGATTGGTATGTGTGGTCTTAAGAAAGACTGGAAATCAGCTTGTGAAAAAAACATGAAACCTCCTGGAGTGTTCTCCTCTCACAGCAGAACTGTGCCTGTGCTGCAATACTGTCATGAGTGAAAACTGAAATAGCTTTGCAATTCCTCCTCTTTTCTACCTTCAGCTGCAGTTTCCCTTATGGTCTCAAGAAAGCTGGGTTCCCAATATATTAAAATTTAGAACTGAATACATACTTCATGTAAAATACTTTAAAAATGGAAACATGGCATGATATGGCTTATAGAATTACTTATACTTGTCAAACCCTCATTTATTTTATAACCTATCTGTAAGTTAGAAGTCAGGTGGGTTCAGTTACTTTACTTTAAGAAACAACTGAAAATGTTCCCAAGTTTTTAAGACATGTGCTTCTACTGTGGAAAAATATGTCAATGTTTATTTTTATCCATGTTTTTTTCTAACATCCTTTTTTTGATTAGACACCTTTTAATAAAAAATGGCAAACACAGCAATATTCTGTGTGCAAAACATTCACTATTCCTTTCTTCCATTCACTAGCAAAAGCTGTTAACTTCTGCAAAAGGCTATCATGTTTAAATATATGTTTCTTCTAACCCTTAATTTATAGAATTACCTAATTAGTATTCATTAATATGCATCTTCAGAGAAATACAAGATAAGAATCTGGACTGGTTTGTTGACAAAAGCTAGGAGGAATGAATTTCCCACATGAATGTACTTATTCAAGCTGCACATCCATTTAATCTGAAAGTGAGAGATTTCTGTATTTTAGGTTTTGTACATAGAGAGAAAGATTTGTCAAGCTAGAAGCCTTTATCTGCCAGGTTTTGGGGAATGCCAGGCTTGATAATACACAACATATTAGTTGTATGCAACATAAATGAATATCTGTTCTTTTGCTTCTGTTAATTGATATACTTTTCTGAGAAGGACTGTATTTAGCTTATTTTTCTGGTATGAGAAATTTTATTCCTTTTGATGACATATTTGTGGAAGGCAAGTCTCCCTGTATCAGCAAGACCATATATATAAGATATCATACATGAGAAACCCTTTAACTTTGCAGCATCTTGCCATGATTGCTACATTTTGTATTTCAAGGGAGAATTGTGCAGACAGTATACATTTTAATTCAGTGATATTCAAACTTTAATCTATGCCTATCTCTGGACACTTAACTGCTTCTAAGTGCTCTATGTAATGTAAATAAGAAAAGCAGATTTAATTTATTATTTTCCAGACTACTGTACTTCAAAATGATTTGGCGTTAAAAACTAAAATATCATAAAAGTTTGAAAAGCACTGCTCTAGCTTTATCATGGGATTTTACAGATGGGGTTTCATTGAACTTAGTGGAAATTGTAAATTAATTGGTCAGAAATTAGTATATAAACATAACTCTTTACAAAACACTTTTTATTTCACAATAGGTGGTGTACTTAAAGACATGAAGGACCATAAACTGAAGAACTCCTTCTTTACCAAACCAGCTTTAAAACATAAGAATTTCCATTTTTCATTATATAGATAAATAAATAAATTAGTAAAATAGGACATTTCACAAAATGTGGTGGAGCAGTAAAAAAAAACCCTCTTGGATATACAATGTGTCAGGAATTCTAAGAAAACTGTTCAACTTTTTAAGCAAGCAAACTCAGAAGCACAAACTTTATTTACATAATGAGATATTTATTATTAAACAATTAATTGAAATTGAAAGATAATGTTAATCTTAAGTATCATTCAAAGTAAAAAATAATCCAGTCACCAAAGCATACATTATCTCCAGCCTCTCTTGTATATCCTGCCCCACGCATCTTCTATTTTTCTTAAACATATTTGAGAGGGGTGCCAAGTGTTCTCTTATTTGCTGAAGTTTTTGTATGCAATGCCCTGTTTCCATCAGTTTCAGAGCCAACTGAACCTTGTTGTCACTGGCAGAGGGCAGCTCATAGCCACCTTCAACAAATGACTGCTGCAGACCCCTCTTGTCAAAGTCATGCCAGTTATGCTCAATACAAGAGGTGGTGGTTCTTAACATTCTAGAGTTGTATCAATGAACGGTGCTGTGTATTTTAGTAAATGAAAATAATATAAGAAAGAAAAATTGTGACATTTTTCCTTCTGTCTTTTATTCTTATTGAATTCTATATGTCTTGAAAAAATGTTATGGATATTTAACTTGAAATATTACAAACATATTTCAATGAAAAAAAGATAAAAAATACAATAGTAAGAATGTGAAGGAAAAGGAAAGATACATTTTATAACTAGACAGACATATTTTATATAACTATGCCTGTGCCTTTTTTTATGAATTATTACATTCTTTTTTTTAAACTTTCAACACTAAAGGACATGTACTGTCTCCCCATGTTTTTGTGGAGCACTGAATTCACTAGGATTTGACGCTGGTGATCAAAATAAGTCTCTAGTTTCTTTTCCATTACAAATA
Source organism: Eurypyga helias (assembly GCF_000690775.1). Taxonomy (NCBI): domain Eukaryota; kingdom Metazoa; phylum Chordata; class Aves; order Eurypygiformes; family Eurypygidae; genus Eurypyga; species Eurypyga helias. Next base: position 5,607 of record NW_010244292.1, read on the forward strand.
TTAAATAAATGTACACACACACATTGCCATTTTTGCTTCATGTCTCAGTGATGGCAGAGAAGGAGGCAAAAGAAAATCACCTTCTCATTCTTTTGTCACTAATCTGATTAATGTAACACCCTTTTCTTCATCAATCCTGTGCTTTTCTGTGATACAGGAAGGTTTGACTTCAAGATAAGTATTGACATTACCCTTTCAAAATAAGGGGACTGTATCAATAGCATCTCTAAATACAGAGCTTTGAAGTATTCCCTGCAAACCTTGAAAAATGTAGTGCATGGTCTCAGGCTTTATGGCAAAATAAATGTTGGCTGTAATCCAAATGCAACTCATTTAGGCATCTTGCTTGGCAACTATATTAGCAGCCATTTTCATCTCATTTTTGTCATATAAAGGTTGGATTATACCGTCATCTGCAGTACTCATGCGTTCAGTCAAGTAAGACAGACAACCTTGAGGAGTCTAATTATTTTCCATATCCTACATATACTTCAGTACTGGATGCATTAAATTACCTAGCACTACTTGTGAATGTGACTTTTCATAAATAAAATTATTTAAATCTCTAAAGCACAGATCTTTTTGTTTCTCCTGAGCAGCATCCCAAGTAGCCTCTGACTCTAGTTCTTACAGTGGCATCTGGAAACAAGAGGAAATATTAGACATTGTAAAGTTGTGAGCAAGAGGCGATACTGGCAGAGCTTGCATTTCAAACAGACACCACCAACAAAAAATGCAGAAAGGCATATAACATCATCTGTTTGTTGAGTATGGCAGGGCATAACATTCAGAAAAGGGCAACAAGGAAGGTCAAAATGTGTGGAATCAATTCTATACCATGGATGGCTTAACAGCAAAGGACATTTCAGTCTGGAAAAGACTTGTCTGATGGCAGATACTTGGATTCTGAAAGGCAAGGATAGATGAACAGGGCATGATTGCTTCCAAAAGGAAACAGGAAAAATCACTGAAGAGATTCTAAGTACAAAGACAACAAATGTTTTATAATATCCCAGAAATTTGTTTTGTAAATTGTTTATGCTGGGAGAATGTTTTGGGGAAACATACTTTTTTCTCGCACTGTTCTCTATCTCAGAAATGCCACAATCAGACACAGGTTCCTCTGGTATATGTACCCTGGTGAGTATTCGTATGTTTTCCCCATAACTTGCAGGCCTGCTGCAGCCCAGAAATCTTTTCTCTATCTAGCAGAAGGGAGCTCTGGCAGTGTTTATCTTGGGGAAGATAAAGAAGCACAAAGTAATGCACAATTCTGCACAATCTTCAATTAAATAGTTAACATCAACTATTCACAGTGACTAAATGGTTTCCCAGCCTGAAAATCACATATAAACCAACTCTGACATAAATTACGAGATCAGTCATTCTGATCTGAATATGAAAGATAAGCCAGCTTGGGGAAAAAAAAAAAAAAACAACAAACAAATATACAGTGTGCCTACTTGGCCTGACAACCATGCTCTTTGGCAGTGAGATGTCAGCTTGCACATCTTTTTCTTCTCTGGGAGGAGAGTGATTTGCTACCTAGAGATGGTGACTCTTTCAGGACACTATACTACCAGGTGCACCTCAGGAAGGAAACAATATGTACATGCCACTAACTTGGGTAATCTTGGTCCTGGAGCTTTAAGTGGATGTTTTCCAGGAATCAGCATTCCTCAGCTTAGCTCATAGTTTGATAGCGAGCTCAAACAGCAAGGAACTTCTGTCATGTGCTCTTCCTGTCAAGAACACTTTGTGCAGAGGAAGTGAAATCTGTCACAATCCATGCTCATGCTGTCTGTAGCATGCAGACCCCAGAGAACATTATCCTTCCCTGTGGGTACAGTTTTCCTGTATCAGAAACCTACTGGCATCATTCCAGACTGCAGCCTGAGACCAAAGTAATATATATACACAGAGGGGAACAGGTGACAAGGTAGCAAACCAAGCTTCTTTATCCTTTGAGGAGTTGCTGTTACTAATTGCATAATAATTATTATTTTAAAAAATATATAATGCAATAGAACAATCATATTTACAATGCTTTATAGCAACATGACTTTGAAATAAAAGTGTGTTAGAAAACAAAAAGTAACGTTAATCTAATGTAATTATATTATGAAATGCAATGTTATTATCTATAAACAACTTATGGTGGTGACAGAATAATACATTCTATCAAATATAGTTTTGAATAAAATGACAACAAGGTGTGCCAAGCTGACTAAAAAGGAAGCTAAACAAAACAATTACATGAACACAAAAAACACAAAGGTAAAAGTTGTAAAAAGCAATGAAGTGTAATGCGGTCATTCACAGTAAAAAATTTTCCCTAAAGCAATCTGATAATGAAATTAATACTGTGCACACTCCTTACTAATTTGTGGATTTAATACTGTTAACTGAAGCCATACCAATTAGCATACATGGTCTTTGGTCTTTCAAATATGACTAGATTAGACATAGTTTCATGGTACCAAAATGCATAGGAAGTATATGTTGCATACATAAATGTATTTTGCTTGGCTTTGTGAAGAGTAATGAGGGGATGAATAGTGCCTTTGTGATGTTTAGTGATACCTTTGTTCTGCACTCTGAAAATAGACCTTTTTTCTTTCTTTTTTCTTTTTTTTTTTTTTGTGTGTGAGGTGTTTGTTCCTTTTCAATGTATGTTGGGTTAATGAACCAACAGAACTTGTAGACACAGTCTGAAAGTGGCTGTAGGCAATTTCTCTTTTGCATTTATTCCTTTTTTATTATTTGTTCTGCTTCATATTTTTTTAAAGTCTGAGCAATGTTACAGACTAATAGCTTATGGCAGTCAGCTGATGAGTTGAAACCTCACTGAAAGAGAAGGCACACACAATGGAAATGTGTGAGAATTCAAAATGACAAGGTTGTTAAGGTAACTCTATCTTGGTTATGTATTTAGGATCTTATTATGATGCAGTGAAATGAAAACTTAATAAACTTACCTAGTCATTATGAAAAAAAAAGACATCTTATTTATTAACTGCAAGAGGCAAGAACTTGCTGTCCCTGCATTGTAATGGAAATAAGGGAAGTGACAAACAGTACCCAACTGCCCGATATGACTAGCCCATGCCAATACAGAGCATTAAAAAGTAATTTTAAGAAGTTGCCTTTTCATATTAACTTTGTAAAACCAGCTGACATCATGATATTGTAAATGAGAATTTAAATGAAAATGTTCTGTCTATTGAGAGCATGGGAAGAATGCTAACAGGACTTTGCAATTACTGCCATGGTGTGCTATGAGTGCACTTTTTTCCTTACTTAAAAACATAAGTTCATGCTTACACACACTCACAAAACCTCAGACACCAAGGAAACTGGATAAAAAGAGCAGTTATTTATCCTATCATACCATGATTTATCAAAATATCACCGGTGTGATTCACTAGCAGCCATGTATGCTTCTCCTTGCTGAAGCCATAATCTTTTTTGAATAACATTGCATATTAGGGCCACACTAGCTGTACTGTGCTCTTAGTTTTTCTCTAGTTTTCTCAAACTCACTGTCCCTAGACTTTTAGAAAAAGCAGAGAAATAAGGTGAGTCATCCAGAAAAGCTTTGAAGGTTGCAACATTCATTGGTGGTAATAATAAGAAGGCTGAGGTGGAGACCCCAGCAGTGATGAGTCTCTGATATAACAATATAAAATAAAGGCACAGATAAGAGGCTGCAAGAAAAAATGAACATGCGTCTCCACATGCTGTAATCAGACTGTTACTTAAACAACAAAACCAAGTCAAATAAGAACATTTCAGCAACACGTTATATTTCAACCTGGAAGTAAATTTCCAGGTTATTGGCGCCAGGTAGCTAGTATCCCCTGAGGATGGTGAAAATGAGAATACCAGCTGCACCCACTGAAGTAAAATTGGACTACCACTCTCCTGAATTTGGCATCTGATCTGGCAGCTAAATCCAGCATATAGTAACTTGACAAGCATAACTATTTTTCCCACGTAGATTTTAGATGGTAATACATTTTGGAACTAGGTCAGAAATGTTGCTTATATACTGGCAGAATGAATCTTGATTTTTGGTATCAAGACAGGTTGACAACTGGTAATGTAATGATATACAACACTGATGATTTTGATTATCTTTGTAGTGAAAGAACCTGGTATATGTAGAAAACAACTCCAAAATTCACAAGCAGTTACTGAGAAAATTGGAAATATTTGGTCTTATCATTACACTACTGAAATATTCCTGAGATATCCATATTCTGTACCTACTTCACCGTTTTTGTGAACATTCTTTTCCAGGGAAAAATAAGATAAAGGTTCTTAACTGATTAGTCTAAGTACAAGACAGAACAGCTAATATGTATCCTGACTATCACATATTCACAAAAACCTGAAATTTTCTTGTCTTTCTGGCAAAGCTGGTAGTAACTCAAGTTTGTTCTGAAGATAAAATAGCGTACTTCAAAAATAATTCAAAGATGAGTTCTATAATTTTAGCTTTACAAAGGAGAAATTTTATGATTAAATCCAATATTGGCATTGTAAATTAAACTCCATATATATTTGGTCAATCGCCCTAGGTGTAAAATAAAACTGACATTTTTGAATAAGAGCTTACCAGTAAAATATAGTTCCTGTCATTATCTCTATGCCTTGTCAGCAAAGCAGTGAAGTGGTTTTTTTTTTTATTATTATTACTTATATTTAAATTATATGCTTTTAGTAAGTACTGAGTGTAACTATTTCTTTAACTACCCTACTTTTTATTCATTTTTTCAACACAGTCATAAAGCAAGCTGAAACAGCTATGCTACTACTCACACATTCAATACAAAGAAGTTCTTTATCTTCTTGTAATTATTTTTAAAATAATAGTTGTGAATTTTATTTTATTATTTTTAGAGTATACATGAGAAGCTTTAACTTCATTAAAGGGAGAAGAATACTACTTCCAGAATTAATGTAACTTTAACTTTTCTTAAAAATAAATTTATTTGCTGGTGGTGTCACATTGATTTATCAGATTTCAGACTCATTCTTATCAATTAACTGGGCTTTTTGAACAGCTCGTTGTACAATGAGGTAGTAGATAACAGGCAATGCTGTCTCTGATAAGCATCTTACGTTAACTTGTTCATCAGTCCTAAGAGAAGGTAATTGGCTAATGGGCATCTGAACTATCATTCCCAAGAATGGCTTTGAACTGTGGATCAACTGGTGAGAAATGAAGCACCTATAAGATCAATTCAACAAAACCAATATCAAACATTGCTTCATTTCCTCTGCACTGGCTGCCAAAGGAGTCTGAAAAAGTAGCTCAAACATAACAGTATACTTCTGTGAAGTCTGGACTAAATCTGACTCATGGATAACAACTCCTTACAGGCAGAAAAAAATGGATGACTCTTTTGTCTGTATTTATATACAGATAGCCTCATACGCTAAAAATCACATAAATTTCTCTCCTCCTCTTCGAATCAGGGTTTCAAATATTTAGTGTAAGTAAAAAATTTCATTGTGGAATTAAAATTTCCAACATTTTAAAAAACACATTTTTTTTCTGTTTGTTTGTTTGTACTTTTTGGAGAGTAGCAGTTTGGGAATGAATCATGTTCAGTTGTATTTTCTAAATAATTTACTGTGTATTTTTCTTTTGAAATATTTGACAAATAAGTGATTCACTTATGCTGCTCGTCAAAAAACATGTGTCTACTTTTCCATTCAAAGAATTGTACAAAAAATTTAAAATTAAAGGTTTTATGAATAATATTATCTGAATATATATATGACAGAAGTGACACATCATCAGAATGATCCCACTATTCACTTCAGAAAATCCAGCTCAATGATTTGTGCATGTATTTAGAATGCAATCATGTAAATAATAAGTTCTTATTTCAGCCTTTATGGAAATTTCACGATTGCTCATTTAGCCTCTGTAGAGACTGATCCAAAGTTCAGTGATATCTCAAGCTGTTCTTCCATTATTTCATCAGCCTTTGGATCAGTGGCTTACCCCAAGCATAAGAAGGTCTTTCAATAGAGGCTGTTCTGATCTCATGAGTGCATACCTTATTCCATTATTCATTGTTAATTTAGAAGCATATTTGAAATCATTATTGAGTGTGTCAGTTGACAAGCAGTGTGCAATTAGATTAATTTATCTTGTGAACACATTTGTAAAGAGAATGGTGAATTAGCCATCAATTACAGCATTTATTTTCAAAATACTAGTAGCCTAGATGACCTGGGTATTGTTTCACTTTTTAAATTGCATGTACAAAAATAAGTAGTAATACAGATAAAAATATCCAAGGTGTATTGATAGTTAAAAAAAAAAAAAATTAGATGGGTAACTTTCATAGCTGTTTGCATTTTATGATGATTTCCACAGAAGTCTCTGGTGGGGGTAAGTTGAATCAGGACTCGCAGAATTTTGAACAACATCATTTTTGCTATTCCACTGTTAATATGCATTCACTCTCCTATTTTCTGACTCTGTGGTTTTGATAGGTTTCTCTTGTCAGGGTTATGCATTTTGGTTATTTTAATGTATAGAGAAAGCGTAAAATATTAAAATATCTTACTGAAAAACTCAAGAGAAAAATCAAACTAGGCATAGTTTTACATCACAAATTTAAGTTTTAAAAAGTTTTCTGCAAAGAAACAATATTCAGTTTAAACTATACATAGCAAATTAGTTTCACAACTTCAGTTGGTGCTCAAAGATAATGAAAAAGCAAGTTTAATATACAAAACCTGTTGATGTTCACAGTAGTACTGATTGCACTGTGATCTGGCAAATGAGACTAATTATCTCAGAATATTACTTTGAGGTTGTCTTCTATCTGCACAGATGACAAAATTAAAATGTTTCTAAAATACTTCAGTATTGTTCCATAATATTAGTAATTAGGCTACACAGTCCTGTCTTTAGATAGAAAAATTTAACAGCAGTTAAGTGACCTAGGTAAAATTAAAAAAAAAGTGTTGCATTTCCAACTAATATTCAGAGTTTCTGATTCTTACATCTATGTTCATTTAGACCATCTAGTCTAGTCTAGTCTAGTCTAGTCCCTGAGTTTAGGTGTTATAATCACTCCAGAATTTTAGTTTGAGACAGTGGTGGGGTAATCGGATTACCATTTTCACTATTGACATACGGTCTCCTTGTACGGTCAAAGTAGAAAACCTGTGGTGACCCAAGTTTCCAGTTGTACTGGGTTTGTATGGCAAGGTTTTGGTAGTGGTGGAGCGGAGCGTCAGGGGTGGCTTCTGTGAGAAGCTGCTGGAAGCCTCCCCTGTGCCTGATAGAACCAATGCCAGCTGGCTCCAAGTCTTGCACACTGCTGGCCAAGCCCAAGCCAATTGTGGCCAGAACATCTCTGTGATAACATGTTTAAGAAGGGGGAAAAAAACCCAGAAGAGTGGACACTGCAGACAGACAAAGAGAGTGCAAGATGTGAGAGAGAGGACTTTGCCAACACCAAGGTCAGTGGAGAAAGAGGGGGAGGAAGTGGTCCAGGTGCTGGAGCAGAGATTCCCCAACAGTCCATGCTGCAGACCATGGTGAGGCTGTTCCCCTGAAGCCGTGGAGGGTCATGGAAGAGCAGAAACCCACCTGCAGCCTGGGGAGGACCCTATACCAGAGCAGAGGGATGCCTGAAGAAGGCTGTTACCCCGTGGAAAGCCCACACTGGAGCAAGCTCCTGGCAGGATCTGTGACCCTGTGGAGGGAGAAGCCCAGGCTGGAGTGGGTTTGCTGGCAGGACTGGTGACCCCATGAGGGACCCAGGCTGGAGCAGGCTGCTCCTAGAGGACGGCACCCTATGGGAGGGATCCACACTGGAGCAGTTCGTGAAGAACTGGAGCTCTTGGGAAAGACTTATGTTGGAGAAGTTAATGGAGGACTGTCTCTCATGGGAGGGACCCCATGCTGGAGCAGCAGAGGAATATGAGAAGCATCTCCCTTTGAGTGGCAGAGACAGCAAGTGATAAACTGAAAACCACATCCATTCCCCATCCCCCTGCACTGCTCGGGTAGGAGAGGTAGAAAAGTGGGAGTGATTTGAGGTTGGGAAGACGAGAGAAGTAAGCAGAAAGTGTTTTAAGATCTGGGTTTTGTTCTCTTTTTTTCTGGTTTTGATTGATGATAATTTTTTTTTTCAGCTCATGATAATAATTGCTGAATGATCTCTCTCTCCTTATCTCAAGCCAAGATACCTTCTGTTATATTTTCTCTCCCCTGACCAGATGAAGATGGAGAGTGATAAAGCAGCTTGGTGGGCACCCGACCTCCAGCCAAGGTTAACCCACCACGCTAATAAGGAGCTCAGTTAGAAGAAATGGATAGTCATGAATGTGTATTATCATAATTTCACCTTCTGACAGTTAAAAAATATAGGAAAGAGAAGACATATAGAGAGTGTCAGTTCATCGTATGCCATTTTTAAACACCAAAGAAAGTAAATCTGAATACTTAAGACACCGGTTTTTCCCTGGGCCTGTGTACGGGCCCACAAACATAAGGGTTCTACTTTCATTGATATAAAATCAATATTGTCTGCCCAGACTCAATGCGTCTTTAGCTTAGGACACTGATAAAAGAACAGAAAATCTTCTGCTGTCATTCCTGTCCATTTTATTGCGTGTAACTATTATTATTTTTATTGGATTGTACAATATATTTGTGTTCGTAAATTTCATTTGTGATAGAAATCACAACTACATATGACTTTATATGCTTTTACAGTCATATATTTTTATAGGAACATAAAATACGAGAAACTTGTCAGTGAAGTTTTAGTTATATTTCTTGTCTTGGATACACAAGTAATGGAACATAAATATTTTTAAAACATGTACACATATACTGAACTGTAGAGAAGTTCTAGTTGGTACATAAACGTAAAAAAAACTATAATGACTTTGTCATGTATTTCATTACAATGGAATAATTGGTCAATTTAGGGACCATATTAGACAATAACATAGTAAATCTGTTTTTTTGGATTCAAAGGTCTTTGCCCACTTCATTACAGATCAAGATTTATCATTGCTGCATATTTCCCACTGTAGACTGACGTGCTAAAGTAACGGCCTGTTTTGTGTCATTTGTCTTTCTAGCCAAATGCAAAACATGTTGTTAAAACTCACTGTAGTCCTGCTATCGAATTCACAATGAATATGTAGGTCTGATGCATGCTTCTACTTTTGCAGTACTGGAAAGAAAACATATCTTTGGGGTTTTGGCCAGTTTGGATCTGTCAGAAAATCTCTTGCCTGTGTTGGTCACTGAGTATGTCATGGAATTACTTTGTTCCAGTTAAAGCTGCATAGGAGGGACAGATGTAACCCTGAAATGATTTTAAATAAAATCACCTACAGAACAACAAAGATCCTTATTTGGCACTACCAAGATGCACATCATCCTCAAGCTTATCTGTTTTGCCCAATGGCTCTTGCCCAGGATATGTAGCAGAAGCATCTCACCTGTAGCAGAGGTACCTACATTCTTTATTTGTGTCCATCAAAGCCTAGCTCGGACTTCATGCAAAAGGGAACTTTGAGAAGATGTCTTTGTAATGTCTTATCTAAAATATTAATGCTCAAGTGACTGAGCAGTGTAGTATCACATTATTAATTACATAAATACATATATAGGCAATTGTACAATTTTGACTTGCTTATAGAGAAATATGTAGCTAGTACAATGACATCAAGCTGAAAGTGAGATTTCCAGAAATTTGTAAAAAAACCCCATGATTTGCAGTTTCTGTTTTGTTTCTCTATTGCTTTGGAGTACAGGTTCCTCTATGCTAAGTTGTAAGGTGAGGGATTTCAGTATTTTTTCAGCTGCAATACTTCGGATTTGGTTTTTTGTAGACAAGAGATCTGTCTTGGTCACCTTTTGCCATACATGAAGGGACCCTACAAGCATAATAATTGCAAAGTAGTTATCTGTTGTTGCAGCACATACAAAAGATAGGTAAGATTAAAAATTTTATCAAGCTAAACTTGAGTCTCCACTCCCAGTAACAAACCCAAGGAATTCCTGTAAGTGAGGTAGGTATCAGTCAGGAGGGAAGATTCAACCTCTTTCTTCCTGATGAGTTGTCTTCTTGCACTTTAGATTTCTCCTTGAGAATTTTATCTGTTTCCATCTTGGTGCTTCTCCCTTGAATGTTTAAACTACTATAAATTCCAATCTCAGTAATCTTACTTCCAACAGTAATATCATTTTTTGTTATTTTGTATGGTTATACAGTACAAACTTTCTCACAGCAGTTTCTGAAACAGTAATTTCTTTAGCCACCCTGAAACTCTGTAATTTTAAAGTTATATCAGCAACCTGAGGCTGCCCGTTGTATACATAGATTTAATTAATGTGATGATTCACATTTATAATTTCCTATCAATCCTTTTGCAATATTTTTTAAACCCCAGAATTTGGTATAGACACATGGCTTAGGGTAGACTTGGAAGTGCTAGGTTGACGGTTGGACATGATGACCTCAAATGTATTTTTCAACCAAAGTAATTCTATGATTCTATTCTATGATCATGGCAAGGCAATTCCACCTTGAAAATCTGGATACCTCAGGCTCTCTCATTTTTGCATCTTGCTGGTAAGGTTTGCCTGTAAATACCTGTTATGTGATTCTGATCTCCTGAAACACTGTTTTGGTACATATTTGTTTGAATACTCCTAGTTCAATCAATGCAAGCACATAACAATTGCTTTCTTGAGAATTAAGTTCAATAGGTTATGTGTTGTATTTGTGTGGTGGTGTTAAGGTTTGTTAACAGAGAAGGGGCCTCAGGGATGGATCCTGTGAGAAGCTGCTAGAAACTCCAATTTGGACCCACCCCTTGACACCCCCAAGCCAATTATGCTTCTGTTATTAGCATATTTAAGAGTGGTAAAAAAGAGACTAGCAGAAGGAGAGAAGAACAGAAGGAGAGAGTAGTGGGATGTGAGAGATACAACAAGGCAGATAGCAAAAGTAAGTGAGTTAAGGAGGGGAGGAGATTCCCCTGTGGCCTGTGGTGAGAGGGCAGGCTGTGTCCCTGGAGCCACGAAGGGTCATGGTGGAGTACATACACCTGCAGCCCATAGAAAAGCCCACCAGAGCAAGTGGCTGCACCTGAAGAAGCCTGTGACTCTGTGGGACTCGCCTGCTGGAGCAGTCTGCTTCTGAAGGACTGCATGCCTGTGGGAGGAACCCATGCCAGAGCAGCCCATGGGAGGGACTTGTGCCAGAAAAGTTCATGGAGGACCATCTCCCATGGGAGGGACCCCACAATGGCGCAGGAGAAAAGTGTGAGGAGTCCTCCCCCTGAGGAAGAAGTAACAGTAGAGACAATGGGTGGTGAACTGACTGCAACCCCCATTACCCATTCCTGTGCTCCACTTGTGGGGAGGAGGTCAAGAAATGGGGAGAAAAGCTGAGATCACGAAGAAGGGAGGGGAGGCAGGAAGGTTTTTAAGATCTAGTTTTGTCTCTCATTGCCTTAATCTGATTTGATTGGTAACTAATAAATTGATTTTTCTTCTCCAAGTCAAGTCTGTGTTGCCCATGACCATAACTGGTGAGTCATCACTTCCTGTCCTTGTCTTGACCGGCGAGTTTTTCCTTGCATTTGCTCCTCCACATTCCACTGTGGAGAGGAGTGATAGAGCCACCATGTGCTGCTAAGTTGCCTGATCTGCCTAAACCATGACAGCTTGTCACCAATTCCTTTTTTGTTAAAAGCTGCACTTATATTGTTGTTTCTTGTCTGTAGAAATAGTTGGATGCTGGAAAACATGCTCCAGTCATGAGCATTCAGCTTTCAATGCTTGCTTGCAGCAGCACTTTCAGGACTGATTCTAGTTTGACCTGGTAGGATCTGATTTATATGGTGGTTTGAAAACCTCTGAAAACAGAACATAGGCAGACCCTCATATGCTGTGCAGGCACCAGCTGCAGAAGAGCTGGAACAAAGGTACTGGGCCATGCATGATTGATCCAAATCTCTAAACTGAATTTGATGCCCATTTCCATACGTGCTATTTTTTCCCTATGTAGTTTTCACTAATACTAAATGTATAATAGTTTTGTCTGAGATCTGCAAAAAAGGCTATTTGTCTTAACTGTATGTAATCTTAACTTAGTGCAACCAAATTTCAAGTGGAACATCTGCATTTGAAAATTTACATGTTGTTTCTTCAGTTGATAGATGCTATTTACTCAGTATGAGCATGTTGTACAGGAGATCTAGGATTCTTGTACTGAAGTCATGCATTACACAGAAGGTGTATATGAATAATCCCTGCTTTTACTGAACAGTAAAAAGAACCTGGGAAAATGGCAATATTTCAAGAATACCGACTATGTCATTGAAAAATGTTTTAGGCAAAGCACTTATCAAACCAGGTATTATTCTACACATGTAAAGATCTAAAAATAACATCCAATGAGGAGAATTGTTTCTTAGTAGTAGATTTCTTTACAATCAAGGATGGAAGTATTTGAAATATTAAAAAGCAAGTAAAGGAAGACAACTAAAAATCAGAAAAAATTTTACATTTATTTTTTGGATTGGTTTACTATCATAAAAGCATAATAAAGCTATAATAATGCATTGCAAAACTTACAATATTATTTTTGAAGGACAAAATA
>NW_010244293.1:0-3485 GCF_000690775.1 Eurypyga helias
GACCTTGATGTCTGCAGAGTTGTTTCTTTTATATATTCTCACTCCTCTCCTCCAGCTGCTCTTCCACAGCAGTTTGGGGATTTTTTACCCTTTCTTAAATATGTTACCACAGAGGCTCTATCACTGTTGCCGATTGGCTTTGGCGTGGGTACATGTGGGGATTGAGCTCTCCGTTGGCTCTGTTGGACATCAGAGAAGCTTCTAGCAGCTTCTCACAGAAGCCATCCCTGTAGCCCCCCACTAGCAAAACCTTGCCATGAAACCCAATACAGTGCAAAAGCTTTTGGCTAGCACACATGCTTTTCTTTGAGAGAGAAGCTACTAGATCAGGGAAAGATAAAAAAAATTAAAATATGGATATATTATCTCCACATAAAGGTAGAGGACAGTACTAGTTAGCAGACAACTTTATATATTTAAGTTGGTTACCAATTCTTTCCAGTCCTCCTTGTCTGAAAAAGAGATGGAATTATTAACTGCATTAAAAATACAAATGGGTGGTAGTAGAATGACCCTCTGCTGTGATTACTTCTGTCTATCAAGTAAATGCACAGTTTATTCTTTTCCTTTTTTAAAAAAAGCTAAAATAACTTGTTTAGACTGAAAATGTTGAATAAAAAGTGCATAGCACTAACAGTTTTGTTTCACTTTTTTATAATTAGATTTTAATGTAAACAAAATGCTGAATTTTGCATTGTGTACTGGGTCTGGCTGGGATGGAGTTAATTTTCTTCATAGTAGCTGGTATGGTGCTGTGTTCATTTGACTAAAACAGCATTGACAACACACCAGTATGTAGTCTGTTGCTGAGTAGTATTTGCACAGTGTGGAGGTTTCCTTTTTTTGCCATCCTTATTGTCACTCAGCTGCTGCCTGCTGTTCCCCCACCCACCCAAAAAAAAGATGAGTAAGCTGGGAGTGTGCAAGAGGTTGGGAAGGCATGCAACCAGGACATATGGTCCATACCATATGATGTCATGCTCAGCAATAAAAGCTGGTGGAAAGGAGGAGGAAGGAGGGTGTGCAGGGTTTTGGCATTTGTCTTCCCACATAAATGTTATGCATGATGAGGCCCTGTTTTCTCAGAAGTGGCTGGACATCTGGACAACTGCCTGATAATTATAAAAATTGTGAATGAATTCCTTATTTTGCTTTGCTTGCATGTGCAGCTTCACTTCACCTATTAAACTGTCTTTATGTCAGCCCATGTGTTTTTCCTGCTTTTGCCCTTCTGATTATCTCCCCTGTCCTGCTGATGGGTAGTGACCAAGCGACTGGGTGGGAGCTTAGCTGCTGTCCAGGGCCAACCCACCACAGTTCTTTCTGGCGCTCATTGTGGGGCTTGAGAGGTTCTAGATAACAACAGATTTGATCTGAGTGTGCTAGACTACATTTACAGTTGTTATAGCTGTTTAGTTATTAGTTGACAAGTTGTTACTTGCTCTTGCTGGTCACAATGTTGACTTGTTTGTTCTCGATGCTGGTTTATTTGTTCCATCATCTGCTCCGTGGCATGCTCCAATCTCTTGCTCTACCTCAAACTCTAGAGCTCATTAATGGCTGCTTTCGGCTTTTGCAGTTTGCTGTGTTGTTTATCACTTTGTGTTTTCCCTGGGAGAGCTATGGTAAAAGCACTGTCCTTGAGCCTAATCTGGTGTTTGGGCTATGCATTGCTTTTGTCCCAGTACTCTGGGAACCAATTCTCAGGGACAGTTAATAATTACACCTTTGTCCTCTTCTTCTCCGGGAGCCATTTTGTAAGGGAAATGAAGAATGGAACCTCCTCTTTCTTTTTCTCAGAGGTAGATATTTCCTGCCTTATTACAATGGCTCTTCAGTTTCTGGAATATCCTTGTGTAACCAGAATGCTTGTATTGGTATATGTCATGAATATAATTCTGGCTTTTCAAAAGGGTAACCAACTAATTTGAAATACCACAGGGATGTGTCCTGAAGCACATGGGTCATGGGTGGCAAGGTGTGTGGGAGATATTGGGCAGGTACCTGAAGCGTTTTTCCCCTGCAGTGGTATGGGACTTGAAACCTGAACAGGCATGGAATGCTATTAAAGTGACAGAACACTTGAAGAAATGATGTCTTGTCTATATCAGAGACAACTTCTGGCACTGTGCTGGGGCTTGCTCTACCCCTACTTGAGCCTCTGTTCAGCACTTGAAGGGCTCAAGAGTGTCTCTGGATCTGAGGACATACAGACACTGTAACTAAGCCAGAGACCCAACCCTCAACTATAACAGTCGTTCCTATAGTCAAGAAGAAGTAATGGAAGCAGAGGTCCACTCATTTAATAAGGGAGGAAGAAACTCCTCCTGAGGGGAGAGCAGGAGGAAGAATCAGAAGAGGCAGTCTGTTCTACAGCAGAGCAGCCATAGGAACAGGAGAGGGCAGAAACTGAAGTCATAAACGAGTCAGAAATCACCCAGTACCTAACCTTGAGCGAGCTGTGAGATATGTTGAAAGATTATGGCCACCAACCAGATGAGCAAATTATCACCTGGTTGCTCCAATGCTGGGATATTAGGGCCAGCAGTCAGGGATTAGAAGGTAGGGAAGACCAGCAGCTGGGATCCCTAGCAAGGGACCATGGGATCAACAAAGGGACTGAAAGAGGGCAACAATCTACAGCCTCTGGAAGTGGCTCCTGTTGAGCATGAAGGCAAGGTACCCCCTCAAAGAAGGTCTTGTAAACTACCAATGCAAGTGGACCATGACTGAGGGAAGTATCCAGTATCTGAAGGAATTAGCAGTGGTGGTGGTGATCTACAGCAACCTGGACAATAACCAGGCTTCTAAAGATGTGGATGAAGTCCACAATTTGCATTCCATGTGGCAGAAGTTTGTATGGAACACACTGACGTATGCCAGCACCCTGGTGATAAAGGACTGGACAAGCATTGAGGCACCAATGGTGGAAAAAATGACCTGCCAGTTCTAATGCTCCGAAGAGAATGTCTCTTCCTCCCTGACCCTACAGGGCAGTGGAGAAAGTGTCCCAACAGTTCCAGCAACTTGAAGAGAATACCTTTCTCCTTACCCCTACAGCCTGGTGTCTCAGCTATCAAGAATGCCATATGAAATCAGCCTTTTTCTGCTCAAGGGAAAGGGAACTGTGGGTGCACGCCATGTGCCACCCTGTGGTTCTAGCTCTGCAACCACAGGGAAGACATGAAGTGAGGTATTTCACCTACCTCAAACCGAGAAGAACACATATGTGAATTACAAAGAAAAAGAGCAGCCAAAAAGGCTCCATCCAGAGAAGATTACTGCTTCTGTCGCTGTTGAGTAATTCCCCAGACACAATAAAAGAGCTGATCCTCCTTCTGATCCTAATGAAGGGACTTCTGGTTTGCAATGACAGGAGCTGGGAAATCAATGCTTATCATAGTTTAGGCAACAAAGCACCACAGGACCACTCACTCACTCCTCTCCCCTGGTGGGTTGGGCAGGAGAAAATATAAGGAAAGGCT
>NW_010244294.1:0-6075 GCF_000690775.1 Eurypyga helias
AAGCAGCTCGAAAAAGGTTTGTTGGATTGCTCCTCCGGGAAGTCTCCCTCGCAGCTAGCGTTTGCCCAGGTACGACTCGCTCTGCGTTTCCCTTAGGACTCTTCCAGCCTCTGGAGGAAGCAGCCGGTGTGTATTTGTAGGTGTAAAAATACTGATACTGGTTTTCCCCAAAATGGCTGGGGTATAAAAAAAATAAAAACAAAAACCCCCCAAAAAAACCCGAACCAAAAAGCTCGGAAAGTGATTATTTTTCTTTTTAAATGATGAAATGTGCCTGAGCATAGTTGATTTCTCTCCCCCTTTCTTTACCTCAGGGGAATCCCTCCCACGGTATTTTCTGCCTCTTACTCAAACTGGCTGCAACTACCCCTGCTGTTGGGTTTGGGAATGGAATTGACCCTTTGCAACGTCTTAAAACAGAGAGTTGCACTTTATAAGTGAAAAAAATCAAACCAAAAAAACCCCACAATCCCTTGAACTACTCCCAACCGTCAGTGCAGAAAGGAGAAAGGTTGGGAGAAGCATCGTTCGGGTTTTGAAGTTCCGGGGCATCTCCCCGGCAGCCTGGTCTGGTGGCTTTTCCAGTGCATCTCCTGTTTCTAACGGGTCTGTTTAACCTGAACTTGCAAGCACTGGGCCCCCCCCACCCCCCTGAAACGTACTGCAGCGAGTAGGACGGGCCTCGCTCCTGGATCATGCCCCAGAGCAGTGTATCTGTAGAGGTGGCAGATGGATTTTAAAGAGGAAGGTGTCCAGCGGCCATGCCCTCTTGTGCTGTCCTCACCCGGAGTGGGACACCATTGGAATACTGGCCAGGCCATCAGCAGGGTTGTGCTCCAGCACTGCGTGGGTTCCTGTGTGAAGTACGGTACTGCCCAGTTTGGGGGGCGCGTTAAGCCCTACCTGGTTTGTCTGTGTTCGTTTTAAGACATAATTGCAGAAAACGAGGCTGAGGGCTCAGCCTGTCTCGTGCAGCCATGAGAATGGGCGGCTGTATGCTGTTGTCACCAGGGCTTACGGAGCTGGTCTCCAGAGAACTGGCAGTTAGGGCAAGGCAGGGCCCTTGTTCTGTGGTTACATACGTTGCTGCAACACCAGACCGCTGCTTCTTCTTACTATTCCTGTTGAATACAATAAAAATGAGATGAAACCATTATTATGGGGAGTGGGAAAAGGGAAACATTGCACCTGTTTTTAAAAAAGGTAGAAGGAAAGACCGTGGGAACTGCCGACCTGTTGGCCTCAGCTCTGTGCCTGGGCAGAGCGTGGAGCAGATTGCTCCAGGAGCTATGCCAAGGCACATGGAGGACAGGGAGGTGATTTGAGCCAACCAGCGTGGCTTCGCCTGGGGCAAGTCTTTTCTGACCAACCTAGGGGCCTTCTGTGCTGGAGTGACTGCATCAGTGGGCAAGGGAAGAGCTACGGACGTTGTCTGTCTGGACTTCTTCACGGCCTTTGCTGCAGTCCCCCACAACATCCTTCTCTAAATTGGAGAGCTAAGGATTTGATGGGTGGATGAGGAACTGGTTGGATGGTCACATCCCGGGGGCAGTGGTCGATGGCTCCATGTCCATGTGGAGATGAGTGACAAGTGGTGTCCCCCAGGGGTCCATCCTGGGACCAGTATTGCTTAATATCTCCACCAGTGACGTAGTGGGATCAAGTGCACCCTGGGCACGTTTGCAGACAGGACCAAGCTGAGTGCTGTGATTGACACGCCCGAGGGATGGGGTGGCATCCAGAGGGACCTGGACAAACCTGAGAAGTGAGCCCGTGTGAACCTCATGAGGTTCAGCAAGGCCAAGTGCAGGGTACTGGACAAGGGGTAACAGGTTTAAACTGGAAGAGGGAGATGGAGATGGGACATCAGGAAGGAATTCTTCCCGCAGAGGGTGGGAGCACTGGGACAGGTTCCCAGAGAAGCTGTGGATGCCCCATCCCTGGGAGTGTCCAAGGCCAGGCTGGATGAGGCTTGGAGCAACCTGGGCAATGGCAGGTGTCCCTGCCCATGGCAGGGGGTGGGGCTGGGGGGGCTTTAAGGTCCCTTCCCACCCAAACTGTGCTGAGACTCTGTGGTTTTTTTTTTATAAAAAGTGAAAGCTCCTAAAGTTGTCTTTCCTTTTTAACAACAGACTTCCAAAAGGTGTATCGTGCCCTTGCAGCATCGCATGACAAATTGATAACGACTTTTAGTTGGATATCAAAAGGAGTTAGTATTGGTGCTACTTGTTAGACCTTGTTACTACTGTGAAACTCCTCCCATTTGTAGGCATCTCCAGACTGGGTTGGTCCCCGTGGGTGGGGTTACATCCCACATGATTACACACTCCTGAGGGTGTTTCTCATGTGCAGCTGAGGCCCATCCATCTTGGGAAAGAAAAAGCATGTTGTATAGTGTAGTTCAGTATCTTACGAAGTGTGTACTTTGCTTCCCCCGCCCCCACGTGAAAATGTTTTTCTTCCGTAAATTTAGAGACTTTTTTTTTTTGTATTATTATTTTCCAGAGCTGTTTGGCACTCAAAATTTTGGAATCAAAACCAGGAAAGCACTAGCCATAGACCCTCTTGTGCTGGAATCCCCTCAGAAGTTCTTCTTGCGTGTAAAGCAGAAAGTGCAGCAGCAGCAAAAAGGTACTTGGTATTGCTCTTAAAAACACTTTGAAGTCTTCCTTGACTTCAGAGCTTCTGTCCTTGCTTGTAATCTCTCCTGTGCTTTGGCAGAGTATCGGTTGTCTTTCTTCGTAGCCTGCGCGCAGTGGAAAAGGAGGAAACCTGCAAATCTGCCTTCTCAAAGCAGGAGATGGCCTGAGACTTGGTCTGACTGTGGCTTCAGGCTGTGGGCTTTTCGCCTTGAAGCTTGACATCATTAGTGTGCTTGAGGGCACTCTCTCTGACACCAAAAGCCATTTACCTCCAGGCACCTGGTGTGGTTAGGAGCTCCTTAGAGACTTGGTGTAACCCTTTGCTATTTGAATGGGAACCTTGGTGGAAATACCCTAAGCCTCTTACTGCTGGCTCTTTTTAATATTTTTTCCCCTTAGCTTTTAATACATAAAGAGATAAGGTTTGATTCCATGAGTCATTCTCTGGTATATGTTTATTTTTTCCATATTGTTACTTGACAGTAGCTCTGTATCTGCTTCAGTCCTGTAATTCAGCTGTGAAAACGCACATGAAGCAGCTGATGCATGCCAAAGTCTTCGGCGTGTTCAACTTCAAAACTGAACTTCAGTTTATCTGAAAACTCCCACTCTGGTGGTTGTAGCTCACAGCATAGCAGCAGCATGGCTGGAAGTGCAGATCTTGGACATCAGGAAGGAATTCTTCCCGGAGAGGGTGGGGAGCACTGGGACAGGTTCCCAGAGAAGCTGTGGATGCCCCATCCCTGGGAGTGTCCAAGGCCAGGCTGGATGAGGCTTGGAGCAACCTGGGCTATGGAAGGTGTCCCTGCCCGTGGCAGGGGGTGGCACTGGGTGGGTTCTAAGGACCCTTCCAACCCAAACTGTTTGGGGATTCTATGATTTTGAAGTCTGGAAAGATGGAAATATTTGACATGTGGGTTTTTGTGAAAACAGATTTTTTTTTTTTCCCTCTGCAAGGAGGATTTGTTAAAGAATAGGCAAGACTAGTAAAGATATACTAGTAGTAGATGTGGTGTGCATTAGCTTGGTTTGGGGGGAAAGTGAGTGTAAGTCTTCAGCAGCAGGGAGGGGTCTGGAGGCCCCAAGCAATTCAGAGTGTGGCTGGCTGTTACTAATTGAAGCAGGCCCTGCTTTCACGTTTGTTGAAACGTTGGTCAATGCAACCTCCTCCTACTAAAAACGGAGCAGATTTCATGACTTAGTTCTCAAATATCACTCATTTCTTTGTTATTCCTTCTTTTTTTCTACTGGGCAGATCCAAAACCTTCAGACCCAATCAAGCAGAACATTCCTCCTCCCACAGCTACAGAAAAGCCATTAGTCAAATCTGCTTTTCCTGAGCAGCTCATGAATGGTCCTACAGAGGGTGTGGCCACCCAGAAGGATGATCAGGATAACTTCCTCGTGGAATCAATGGATGCTGATGATGAAATGTCCCCAAATACAGTGACTAGTGTGAATGTCAACTCCGTTCCTTTTAAAAACGTGCATCGAGTCGTAGAAGTGTTGGGAGATGGAGAAGCACCATGTGCTGAACTTCAAGACAGAAGAGAGCTGCAGCCAAGGAATACACGAGCTGCTCGTCGAGTGGAGAAGCTACTGGAGCCCGGTTCTCAAAAGCCCTCACAGTGCTTGTGTAGTATCATGCTCTCTTCTCCCAAACTCCGCATTCCAAGGATGCAAAAGCTGAAAGAAGGCTCTAAGGCCCCTTTGGATAAACATACAGATCAAGCTGCTGGCAAAGCAGACAAAGAGGTGGGCGAATTCAGCACTTCAGGGTAACCGATACATTCCTGTGGGCCACTTGGCACTCACAGTTGCAATGTATTTGCTTTTTTCTTGTTGGAAGTAGTGAGAGAAGAGAATAAACTGTTACTAGATTGTACCGCTAAACGCTTTCCCACCAAACAGATTGACTTTTTCCTGTGCTCCAAATGACAACGCTCAGGGTTGGGTTTTCACTGCTTTTTGGGTTTATTTTGTGTAAAAGAAGGCCTTTGGGTTTAGTGTCCACAAGCCACAGTATGGGCTGAAAGAGTTTTCTACCCAAAGGAGCCTCCTACATCACCTCTTCCATCTTTAATTGCCTTGTGTGGGCGTGATGGCCGTGAAACAAACCACTGGCCAGTGCCCACCCAGAGCCAGGGAGCTGTAGCTAGGGCTGGTTCTAAGGGCAGCGGAGTCCGTGCAGCTGACGGTGAGGGACAAGTCTGGGCTTCTCAACTTCCATTGAATATTTTCCTAGGGCACTAATCTGCAGGTCTTACTTTCAACTTAACGCGTGCCGGGCCGTATTTACAACTTTCTGACTAGATCTCAAGGGGAGCGGTGTATTTTGAAGCGTGCCGCGTTCCTCGGAGATCAGCCTAGGAAACTGGTGGCAGCGTCCCTTCCCAAGGTTTGAGTTTCCTTGTTCCCTGGAGAAATCTGTGGGATTGCAGTCCTCTTCTAGTTAAGCAAGCTAATTGTTTTGTTCTCCCTCACTGTTGTCAAGCATGCTTGATACGTTTTCCTGTATTTAAAAGAAGTTACCTTTGTGGTGAGCTTTGATTTGGATAAGGCACAGATATCTGCTAATATGAAAGATTTGTAGCTGCGTAGAAGCTGCTGAAAGAGCCGTTTTCACTGGGCACTACAGACGTGAGCCCGTACGGGCAGGTACCGTTCCTCAGTCAGGGTCGAACCTTTGGTAGGGTCCCTTGACCATCAGCCTCCACTTCACGGAGGGCGAACATCATTAAAGAAAAGATGTGGAGTTTATTAACTTAAGTTGTGAGGAGAAGGAGTAGCGATCGTTCCAGATGTTAAAAAGTCATTTTCCAAGGAGCCTTTTTTGAAGACGGAGCCCTGTGTTTCACACACAGCTTTCCAAACCGCAGCTCAAGTGCGACCGTGGTGCTGGCTGTAATGCAGAGGGCAGGCACTGCAGCTGTTATGGGTGTCGGTAGTTTGCAACACCAGATACATCAATTCTGCCCACATCTGAGTGATAATGTAGCTAATAAATACAATTCTAATTCTGTTTGTTCACAGATAGCTTTTTTCTGAACAGTAACAGAGGACAGATGACCAAGTATAAGAGCTATGGCATAGTGATGGTATTTTTTCTGAGCAGCTTTTTGGATTTGCTAGAGGTCTCGGCCAATGACTTTGTCTTCTCAAAGTCAACATTAAATTACTCAAAAGTTTCTGTAATTTAAATTCACACAGATTCACGGTGTGGTAGAGGTTGGAAGGGGCCTCTAGAGATCATCCAGTCCAACCCCTTGCCAGAGCAGGATCCCCTAGAGTGGATCACACAGGAACAAGTCCAGGCGGCTTTTGGAAGTCTCCAGAGAAGGAGACTCTGGGCAGCCTGTTCCAGTGCTCTGTCACCCTCACAGGGAAGAAGGGTTTCCTCATGTTCAGGTTGAACCTTCTGTTTTCCAGTTTA
>NW_010244294.1:6315-10331 GCF_000690775.1 Eurypyga helias
CAGAGCTCGACACAGCACTCCAGGTCAATAGATTCCTGTCTTCACTTGAGCATTACACTCCAACTTGGATCATGGTTGAGGTATAGTGGTTGCAGTTATTCTGGTCTGCAGGATGGTACCTGAATAACTTCTGAAGTTGTACAGGAGTGAATTTCTATTTGCTAACGCCTCTGTGCTGTTGCATAGTTTAATCTAATTTAAAAGTGACTTTCTTCTTCTTTTCTTTCTTTTTTTTTGGCAACAGAAACCTATCTGCCTTACCAGATGGAGAATTAAAGCGATGGATGGTAACACGGCAATATGTGTTGAAGGAAAACGGAAGTAAGGAAATGTTTTCTGATTTAAATGCAATGTGAAACATGTTGGTGGGCTTCCGGCACCTGAGCTCGGAGGGCTGTACCATCTCCGCCTGGCCGAAGGGCTGTGGCGTTGAGCCGTGTTCTCGCAGTCTCCTGGGAACTCTTGGGAGCAGCTCCGCAGCTTCTGCTTTCCTCCCCAGCCACAGGGGACCGGCCCGTCGCTCACAGCCCTGCCCCGGGGACAGCGCTTACCACGCTCGCCCTTCCTTTTAAACACGCTTTTCTGGCTTCTGACGGACCGTGCCGACCCCCGTGGCTGCAGAGCTGGTGCCTGTGGGCGAGGGACTGCGCGGCTGGAGGCTGCGGACCTGCCATGGGCAGGGACACCTTGCACTAGACCAGGTTGCCCAAACCCACATCCACCTGGCCTTGAAGACATTCAGGGAATGGGCATCCACAACATCTCTGGGCAACCTGTTCCAGTGCCTCACCACCCTCTCTGTGAAGAATAAAATACAAAGTGACGGTATAGTTTAAACTTCCATAAGGAAGAGGAGAGTTCCCTCGTGTGCCAGAGGTAGAGTGCCTACCTACAGGAAATCACTGGTTAAATAATTTCAAAGTCCAGTCTTGAGTTGATCAAAGAGCTTAAGAGGAATAAAGACAAATCCATTTGTCCAGGAGATTCCCCCAAACTGATGCTGGCTGGGGGTCTTAGGAGCTTCCGCTTCATTGCACAGAAATTTTGAAGCTTTCAGTCAGGCTGCCACCAGCCACTGCTGCCCTTTCACTGGGAGGGCACCAGTACTCCCACGGCTACATGGTGACCCATGGCAGCAGCTGCTCCACCTGAAAACTGCAGGTTTTTTGGCTGGTTTAGCTCAGGTTATATTCAAATAGCTGTAAGATCAGAAGAACAAGTGAGAGATTTAGCCTGCCATGAAGCTGTTTGAAGGCATTGTGAAAACAGGCCCTTGGAAGACACACTCTGCTCGTGCTGTAGTTACTAACCACCCAGCAGTTATCTACTGGAAGCTCAGAACCCCGCTCCCCCGCAGCAGCTGTGCGAGGCAGTAACTCCATGTGCTTAGGGAGAGGTGTTGGGGGCTGCGTGTTCCGTGGTGGGATTTGTAGTGGGAACTGACGTTTGTTTCATGGCTGTACGGAAGCATCTGATGCTCTGCCTTTGCACCCTTCGCTGTTAGCAGCACCGTCTCTTTCCGTTTGTGCTGGTGTGTGCCTGCTTCATGCCGCTGACAGGAGACACGTTTGATTTGCTTTTTACAGACCTGAGCTGAGTTTCGTTGGTATTTTGTGACAGGTTGTACAGTTGAATGTTTGCACTGTTGTCTTGGGGTCCAGTCCTTAATTCTGCTCCGTAGTTTGGTCTGTTGGTTACTGTTGTGAATGTATATTTAAAATAAAATCAAACCCAACACTATGTAGATTTTCTACTTTGATGCTTGGGTCTGTTTTTTATTTCTCATGGAGAAGTTGCTTAATAATTTCTTACCAACTCCAATTTTTGCACATATTAGGGCTCCTTCAGTTGTCCAGTTGTCTTTACAGAGGAGGGTCAGAAATAAATATCATAATCCTGGGGAAAACACACATTTGACGTGTTTAATGGTAGTTTTGTAGCCTGCGTACTGTTATCACTGCCATAATGAGCTGGATGGAGTCCTTTAGTCCATTTTAGCTTCTGCAGTCGTAGGCATGTTCATTTTTGTCTCCTGTCCAAGCATTAGACGAGGTCAGAACTGTTTCCCTTCCAAGCTAAGAACAGAAAACCTAGCACGTCCCGCCAGCCTCTGTATCGCTCATGAAACGCCACACTGCCAGGCTCCTACAGCATGTCAGTATCCTAGTTTTACATTCCTTCCTGTATGGAAACAGTGTTTTATTTCTCTCCTTCGTGTTATCTCTCTTTTCTTAGAGACATGAAAGATCTGTCTTGGCACAGTAACGCAGTGGTGGAACGCATAGCACACAACCAAGTTAAAACCTCATCTGGCAACGTCTACTTGCTGCAGGGAAAGATAGATGCAACTTGGATGAGAAAAGAAGGTAAGAAGATGATTCTGAATTAACATTGCAAACGGAGAAGGGCTTTAGACTTTTGGTTGAACGTACTGTGGGAGGGGATGGTTTTTCTTACTCACCAGGCCCCGTAGGCAGGGTATCCAGCACACACCGGGAAGTGACCCCAGCAGCAACCTTTAAATACTGTCCCAGGTTACTGGCAGCTGGAGATTTTGGGGTGCTGCGGTTACAGGGCGGGCTTTCCGAGCGTGACGTTGGCCAATGGGTACGTTCTTTGTCAAGAAACTGTTTTGCTAGTATTGCCTTTCTGTGACTCTGGTCAGAGCTCTGGCACTGAAGCAGTGCCGAGGCCTTCGAACAGCGATGGGTTATGTGCTGCTGAAACTGCCCTGGCGATCGCATTCCCTCTGTGACTTGCTGCTCGGAAACTCATGACTAGCTCTCAGGAAGAACATGGAACGTGGAATTCCAGTTTGGAGACAGACCAGTGGCGGTGGCAGTGCTTTATAATTTAGTAAACTGATCTGTCTTCAAGGCCTACGTGGTATGTTACATCAAATCCAGCAAAACTTCCTGCTACAGGTGGTTCTGAAGCCTGTGGGATTTTGAAGGATGTGTAACTTACACACATGGCAAAAGTTAGGCTGGGCTTTATTCTGTTTCTCTTGCTTCACGTCCATCCTCTGTCACGTCCACTTCTTGCTTCATTTACATCCTCTGTCATGTCCACTAGTACACAAGCTGCCACGTTAGTGCTTACAGGCCCCTCTGGGAATGTCAGGATGATCTGTGGCGTCGATGGAATGAGTGCTTGCGTTAACACGGACGTGCCGTGCGCGCGTGATCGTGTGCTTTTAAAGGAGCGTGTAAGCAGTCTGCTCTTTCAGGCCCAGCACGAGGCATCCAAAGCTGTGTCTGTGGCTTCTTCTCCTGGAGTGCATTCAGACAAACACCTGAGTTGGCTGCTCTCTGACTTGATTTTTTTTTTAATTAGTTCCTCTGCTAAATGCTTGTGTTTGGTTTTTAATGTTCTGAGAAGGAAAAGTAACAGCAAGAGACTTCTGAGCAGGGTGGCTCAAGTGCTGCAGAAGTTTCCTGAGCTGAAGAGTTAATGGGCTGGGCCCCTTACAGCAAAATGTCCTTCCTTCCCCCTCACCTCCCAACATCTCCTCCACACGGGAAAACTACCACAGCATCGGTGTGAGAAATACCCTGGAAGTACCCCGAGCAGGGTCACTATAGATCTTTGAATCAAAAGAGAAGTTAAAGACAAGCTGATGTAGGTAGAGAGGAGAAGAAACGCCACCTCCACAGTCCAACGTGAGGCTTTCCCTAAGCTGTTGGTGCAGGCAGCCAGGCACGGCTGGCACCATCGGCAGCGGCACTGTCGGCGTTGGAACGACACGGCACCGGCACAGCATGACCTGCCCTTGGGAACTACTCGGCTGACGTGTGCCGATGCTCCGAGTGACTCTTCAGAGCACTGAAATTATTAAAGAAACGTGTTGCATGTGGTGACGAGTGGGATTGGCGGGCGCTGAGGCATGAGGAAGGCCTCAGTGCTGCTAGAGATGAAGTGATGCCGCAGTGGTGTAGGACTCCTTTGATGGAGGAGAGGTGCTTATGGGCTGGATTGGTGGGACTGTGCCAACTCATGGAGTTCAGCAAGGCCAA
>NW_010244295.1:0-380 GCF_000690775.1 Eurypyga helias
GTGCGTCTTCCCCTGCCAGCCCGGCCCCTGCTCAGGGACCAGCTCCCGCCGTGGCTGGAGAGGCAGCTTCTCCCTCCTTCCCTTCTCCGGCCCCGGCGGCAGAGGGACCCCACCACCCCGCCGGGCGGACCCAGCGGTGGAAACCTGAGGCTCGCTGGTGCCAGAACACGGGGCCCAGGGAGCATCCTGCTGCCGGGGAGAGGTGCTGGGCGTCGTCCCTGCCACCAATGCCCGGTAGGTGCAGCCAGGCGGCTCTGGGGACCCACAGGGCTGTGGGGCCAAGGCAGCCTTTGTTCTGCTTCTGCCACCCTGTGGGGTGCCACTCTGCCTCTTGCCTCCGCCAATGCTGTGGGTCGGACCTGTGCCCCGGCAGGGCGCGT
>NW_010244295.1:397-967 GCF_000690775.1 Eurypyga helias
CCCGGGCGGGCCAAGCCGGCGTTTCTGCCCTGGCCTCTTGCCCACCACGCACTCACTGTACCTGCAGGGGGAAGGTCTGGCTCAGCCCTTTCCGCACAGCGTAGGTGAATGTCCCCAGCAGAGCTTCGTCCCCGCCTTCCTCATCCAGGCCCTCGGAGATAAAGCACAGGGCAGCGGGTGAGGCGCGACGCGACCACGAGGAGAGATGCTCCCGCCAGACCTGGGCCTGGGCTCTGCACCCAGCTACCGCAGCCCCAGCGTGGGCCGGGGCAGGATGCGGTGGGGCTGAGTCTGCGCCTTGGCGTTGCTCAGGGACGCAGAGGTGCTGGGCCAAGACGTGCTGGCTCCCGCCAGACCTGGGCCTGGGCTCTGCACCCAGCTACCGCAGCCCCAGCGTGGGCCGGGGCAGGATGCGGTGGGGCTGAGTCTGCGCCTTGGCGTTGCTCAGGGACGCAGAGGTGCTGGGCCAAGACGTGCTGAGCAAGTCTTAGCGGGGGGGTGTGTGTGTGGGTGGGTGACAGCACGCCGCATGTCCCTGGTAACGTCCCCTCAGGGAACGGCAGGGCTTGG
>NW_010244295.1:1062-2066 GCF_000690775.1 Eurypyga helias
GATGGTGAAATCTTGGGGGCCAGTACTGGCAGGCCCTGGCAAAGCGGCCGTCTTTGCAGGGTACTCTATGGTGATGGCCATCGCTCGTATTTGTGCGGGCAACTGGATCAGCACCTCCCTCTGAGACCCTGGGAAAGGCCAGCAGTATCCGGGGGGAGCATCCGGCTGAAAGCAGAGGGCAAGAGCAATGAAGGTGAGGGCGTGGTGGGGCCCGCTGAGCTCCCGTGCAGCCAGAAGCACAGGCGGCACTGTGCCTGTGGGCTGTGCTCGTGCTCGGGAGGAACGGCGTGCTGGGAAGCGGGCAGAAGTGCCCGGGCATCTTCCCGGCGCAGGAAGAAGGAAAACAGCCAGACGGTGGGAAGCATCTGAAACCCTGCACAGAGGCCGGGCTTTTGAGAAACCTCTCTTTTTGGCCAGCAGCTCTGCAGCCTCCCCCCACCCTCCATGCTCCCTGGAGAAAGGGACGATCCGAGCTGTGGCAGGGAAATGGGGTCCTCACGGAGAAGCCCCTTGGCCCAGCAGTGAGCAGGGATGGTGCAGCGGGAGCTCAGCCCAGCTCAGGCCCCTTCTGAGGACAGGTGCTGGTTTTGGGGAGCCAAGCCCTGTGCGGGACCTCAGGTGTCGGGCACGGGACCCGTGCTGTGGCCTGAGGGGAGACGCCCCAGGGCTTGCCCCCAACTCGACCACGGGCAGGGGAAGCAGCACTGACGGTTTCTGCTGCTGTACCTGCACAAAGGTCTCCAGGAGGGGTGCAGGACACAGGAAACCGCTGACCCTGCAGAGCCAGGAAGAGCCGCCGAACGATCCTGCAAGAGTGCCCGGGCTCGGAGGGCCTGGTGGCTGCAGGCGACTTCTAAGGCTGCCTGGCAGCCACACACACGGCACCGCGCCCTCGGAGGCTGCCCCAGGAAAAGGAGGGGATCCGCGTGCCCAGTGGCGTCGTTTCTCTCCCAGACGCACAAAGCAAGCCAGCAAGCTCCCCCTGGGAAGGGCTGCAGACCCGG
>NW_010244295.1:2479-3689 GCF_000690775.1 Eurypyga helias
GCCCAGGAGAAGGGGCGGTAGGGCGGAGAAGCTCAACCAGCAGCCCCTGGCGAGGGATGGGTGTGTGGGCTGAGCAGGAAAAGGCCCTCCGCTGTCCCAGGGAGGGCCTTGTGTGGGCCCCTGTGTGTCCCAGCCCTCTTTCCCAAAGTGCAGCGTCACCTTCTTCAGAGTGCTGAGCTCTGCCGCCAGGTGTGCCCCCTCGTCCCTCAGCGTTCGTGCTCGGCGTTCCTCCCCCGGCACAACCAGCGCGTTCCTGCAGTCACCAGGAGAGCAGATCTGGTCAGAGGGCTGCCCAGGCCCTCCCGCAGCCTCCGAGCTCAGGCCCCCTTTTCTTTCCCTGGGTTGCGTGTCCTTCCCTCCCCCTCCAGCTGTAGCACGAGGCCCAGGCAGGAGCGAAAGGCACGAGGCCTGGGCGCTGTGCAGGTGAGCGCAGACGGCACGGGCTCATGTGCCGCTGCCCCAGCAAAGGTGCTGCAGGTCAGGAGAGAGGAGAGGGCTCTTACCCCAGGCACCTCGGGTCGGCTGCGGGCTGCCCCAGTAGCACCTGAAAGGGAAAGGCCCTGCGTTTGAGTCCCAGCCCTGCCAGGCCTTTCCAGAGCTGGTGGCTCTAGGAAGGCACGGCAGAAGCTGCTATCGATTCTCTGGGTCAGCGCCTGGAAGCGGAGGGCAGGCTGATTCCCTGCCCGCCCACCCTCCCACTGCCAGCTCTGCTCCTTCGCAGGACTTCCCTGTCCCACTGACCTGTGACACAGTGTTTGCGCACAGCAGGCCCACGAGCAGCGAGGTCCCGAAGCAGGCACCACCTGTAATTCCCATCACCCAGAGAGAGTTGCTTGGCGAGGGTTTCCACCACAGCTATGCCCCGTTTCCCCTCCAAGATGCTCTGCATGTAGCGAGCGTCTCGGGAGTGCCCTGAGCTGCAGTTGTGAGGGCTCACCAGCTCCCCTCCCTCTCGCTGAAGCTCCCACCCCACGCCTCCATGCCTCCATGCCTCCCTCGGCAGCAGGCAAACACTCCCCGAGAGCCACAAGGCTCCTCAAGGTGAGCATCCTGAAGTGACACCGTTTTTCCAGGGTGCTGCCGTCGTTCCTGCAAAAGTGGGAGTCCGGGGCTTTGCAGTGCTCAGCGGAAGAGCCCTGCACGTGGGCGACTGTCTGTTACAAGCTGACGAGACGCAGTTTTGGAGGAGCCAGGGTCTGGCAGGGGGGAG
>NW_010244295.1:3778-4452 GCF_000690775.1 Eurypyga helias
CCGCCAGCCTCCCGCTGCTTGCCATGACCTACTAGCACCCCTCGTCTCCGTGTCCGCACTGGACATGGGGTTGTACTCACAGGGTGGAGGTGCTTTTGCTGTGGTGTCTCTGGGGAAAGTTCACAGCCACTCTCAGGTCCACATCCAGCCCTGGGCAAAGAAAACGGAGAAAAGCGTGAGGACCCCCCGCTGAGGACCCCGGCCCAGCGCATGCCAAATCCCTGCAGCGAGCTGGGCGTTGGTCCGCCCTCCCTGGGGCAGGGGCAGGGCCGTGGTTCTGCCCTGTGGAGGGGGGCAGCTGGATGCTCCCTGGGAGCAGGGGCGGAGGGTCGGGCAGGGTTCCCTGGCAGGCAGGGCCCTGACAGCGGGCCTGGGGACAGAGAGTGGCACGAGTCCTGGGGTATCGCCAGCATCCCACTAAACATGGACGTGGTGGCAGCCCTGTCGCCATCACATCAGCGAGGTGGCCCCAGGCCTCCCTCCGGGCAGGATGTTGCTGGCTCTGCAGGCCCTGGGTCCCGGCCGAGCCGGGCAGGCTTGGTGCAAACTTGGGCCGAGAGGGAGCGCCGGGCTTACGTTCATCTTCTGCAGCACTGCAGCGTGCCGCCCTTTGCCTTCTGGTGCGCAGGGCCACCGGAGATCTTTCCGGGCTGCTGCTGCCTCCTCTCCTTGGC
>NW_010244296.1:0-26306 GCF_000690775.1 Eurypyga helias
GGGGGCTGCGGCCGCGCTCGCTGGTTCCCGTTGGCGTCTGCTTTGTACTTAGCGCGTCTCGTCATGCTGCTTTAAACACGGAGCGACTTTTTAACGGAGAAATCTCAGCTGGTTGAGCGTGGGGGGCGGGCAGTTATGGCTTTAGGTATGTTTTTCTGGAGACTTGGTGGATTTTTGCCTGTTTTGTGTCACCAAATGGCTATCGCTGTTACTTTACCAGGCACCCAGGAGAACTAACTTTGTAGTGGGAGGCTCGAGGTTACTCTGCGTGTTGCTGTGTATTACTTTAGTGATGCTGCACGGCGTACTTGGACCTGGTGTGGATGTGCTTTGTGTTTTATCTGGATGAGAAAATTTTGCTGGAGAAATCCTTTCCCTTCCCAGCCAACTTCCTCTGCACTGATTCATCTCTGTGTATGCTTGCTTACTGAAACTGACTTGGTCGGCTGTTGACTTTAGTTAAAGAAATAAACGGCTTAATAATCAAACAATCCCTAGAATAAAAACAAACGAGCAACAAAGAAAAATACACACACCAGTAGCTCAATGTAACAAAGTTGTTTTAAGCGTACATTTGAGGCAAACTTAAGATGTGAGCTATGGTTCTTCTTTCTTTAAAAAAAAAAAAAACACAAAAACCCCCAACAACAAAAAAAACCCCAAACCCAACTGTTAATGTGTTTGTGGTGAGAAACAGTGTAATTTTCAGTGATGTTAGCATAGTACAACTATAGCAACTGGCAGTAAACCAGTTGGTGCCCTTAGCTTTATGATAGTCAGCTGTTCAAAGGACACTGGAAGCTGAGTTACTACTATGTGGCATTAAGAAAACAAATTCTCACCTGGATATTTTTGTATTAATTTTCAGTGATTAATCTGTAGAATTTATCACATATTTTGCAGTGATTTTGATTCATTCTTAGAAAATGGTACCATTGAGTAGGTAGATTTGAGTAATAATCTTGTTTGATTTCTTGCTGGTGTGTTCAGTGCCGTTGTAAAATAGCTTATCGTAAAGCAAATAGACTTTCATACGATGTAATCTGAAGGTGGATTCGGTAGGTGGTTTCACTTTTTGTTGTTAAGAAACGTTTAGCTTTAGCTATACTAAAGAAGCTATAGAATAGTTTGTAGATATGTGTATTTAAATTGTTGATTAAGAAACAAGGGCGATGAGGAGGGGCACAGCTGTCACTGATG
Organism: Eurypyga helias; assembly: GCF_000690775.1. Classification (NCBI taxonomy): domain Eukaryota; kingdom Metazoa; phylum Chordata; class Aves; order Eurypygiformes; family Eurypygidae; genus Eurypyga; species Eurypyga helias. Next base: position 1,201 of record NW_010244296.1, read on the forward strand.
GTGGAAGGTGGGTTTCTAAACAGCACGTGGATTCCTGTAATTAATCCCCCTTTGGTCAGTGCATAAGATCATAACAGAGGGCTAGAAGCATTGCTTATCATGTCATTTGAGGTAATTAGTACCATAATTGGCTGAACTTCACTGCAAGTTTTTTTTCCCAGTGGCTTTTGCATTTAGTAATAGAACCACCTGCTTCCTGACTGACTGCACTGATTAAATTTCTCTTACTTGAACAGATAATTATTCAAAATGTTACCTGCTCAGGCAAGAAATGCTCCTGAGGAGAGTAGTGGTTGTGCTTTGGATGTTGAAGTTCACTGGGATTTGAGGCTGCCTGTGATGATGCTGGGGTCAGGCGGTGTGTGTGGCTGGGGTGGGCTTGGGATGGGACATACCTCGTTCCAGAAGCCTCTTGGTCCCTCCCACTGAGATTTCCAGGGAATATTGAGTGCCTGCTTCTACTGCTTTAATCCACATTGTGCTGATTTCCTCATCTCATCTCTAAAACTAATTTCTTATTGATAGCTGAAGGTTGCTGGAAGGCCTCTACCAGCAGCCCTGAAATTTGTGCAGGACACATGTAACATCTTTGTTAATCTTGTGTGTTATCTGTTTTGGTCACTCACTCCTATACCATGAACTGATTTTAGTATGGTGCTTTGAATTTCAGTTTCCCAAGGTACAGAGACATGGGATCTCATCATCTCCATGCTGGTTGGGGTCCCTCTGCCCCCGGGGGCAGCAGCCTGCTGGGTGGGTGAGAGGGAAGCTTCACCTCAGCAGAAGAGAGCAAAGCATGCTAAATATGCTCGGCATTTCCTCCACACCATTCCCATCCTTCGGTGGAAAATTGCTCCTGATTTCCTCAGATTTGGAGGATTTACATTGGCACTCTTCCTGCTTTGCCATTTTACTTCCAGTTGCATTTATTAGTTGCACACTTACATAGCAGCTTGTTTATAAGCAAAAGGTACATTTTTTTCCTAGACTTATTCCTACCAAAGTCAAGTAGTTAAATGTTCCCTGGGGTCCCAGGGGGCTGTTTCTCAAGACTAAATTGGTCTTTGCAGGATTATGAGGGTGTCAGAAGCATGAGCGCCTCGAGCTCTGATGTCAAACCGAGTATCTGCGTAGCAGCTTTACCTGAGTGCACCTCTATTTTCGAAGCTGCCAATGCTATAAAATCAAATTATAGAAGCAGAGGAGATATATTTAGGTAATTTGTCTCTAAATAGCTAGACTTTATTTCTGTGTTCCACGTAAGGATTAATCCTCTGCTGCCTTCTGTGTGAGGGTCCTAGAGACAAAGAACGATAAGAGAAACAGGGCCAAGTGTCCCGTGTTTGATCAAATGATTGATCACCTTATTATATGCTTGGCAATTTCTCACTTGAAGAAATTAGTTTAGGTGTAACTACAGGTTTATCAGCATTGCCATGGTGTGGGTTGATCGATGTGTGGGCAGACAGTTTTGGTCCAATTTAGGAAGCCTTGTGAATGGAGACTTCATGTCTATTAGATGTGCTCCATCTTTCCTGGATTTTGGGTATCGTATAAGGCACTATGGATGTGCAGTCTGTCTGTCCTGCCCCTGTGCTGGGGTAAACACCTGCATACATGTGACTGTATTTGTACTAACTCATCCTGTAGCTGCCCTGCACCGGTATAAAAGAGGTTCTTAATATAATTTTTTAGAAGTATTTAGGAATTACTAGTTCTGTTGTTTATAAAAAAAAAAAATACAAACCTTTAAAAAAAGCTGCACAACCAATCATAGGTCACTAAAACCCCTTTAACCTATTATTTCAACATAAAACACCATTTGGTTAGTTACACCTAATGATAAGACTGTGGAAAATAGGATAAACTTTTCTTGAAACATTCCTAGATGGTTTTGGGCTTTGATTGTTTTGCACTACATTATAAATTCAGATAAATGATTTATCTCAGGGGAAAAAAATAAGTTGCATGCCTGTTGTGTGTGCTACTTAAGATATTTGGGTAGTGTAATATTAACCAGCCTCCTTGAATCATCTGTGCTTTTCAGTAAAGAGAGGATTATTAGAAAGCATAATGCAGAAATGGGCAAAATCTAAGTGATACAGAGTAAACAGGCAACAGTTACTCATAATTTCACATAACTCAAGATTTTAGAGGTGAGAATAAATGAGTAAAATTCAGTGATTTTTTTTTCCCTGAAGTACTTTTCAGTAAAAGGAGATACTGTTTCACACAAGCATAATATGTCTTTGGGACTCATTACTGTAGTGTCTTCCTGTTGCTTAAGATATAAATGAATTTTAAAGTTGTTAGGCAAATTAATAGATAAAAAGGTATGCTAGGACTGTTAAACACAAAGATGCAGATACAATTTCTGGCTGAAGCAGCCCCTAAATCACAGACTCCTGGAAGCCAGGAAATTATTTTGCAGGCAGAATCACTATATAATTTCCTGACCTTATATTCTTTCCCTGAGCATCTGCTTTTGGTCATAGTCAGCTTATTGGGCTAAATCGATACTTAGAATGATATAGTCCACTTACATGGTATATATGATAAAAATTTGGTTGTACTTTTTTCTTTTTTGGGATCACTACTGCATTGTTCAAAACATTTCCAAGCAGGTGAACATTAGATGTAACTTCATTTTTCACACAGGGAAAAACGGCAGTAAATAATGTGCTTAATGCTGTTGTCCCTTAAGTTTTAATTAGGTGGCTATTCATAACCTTCTGTTAAAACGCAGATTGATCTGACATTTTGCAAGCCTACGCTACTGCTGCAAAGACTCATTGTTTTATCACTTGTGAAATAATTGGATTATTGTTTGAAAGTCTGGAGGATGTTCTGATTTTGGTTTTGTTTTCTAGTTTTTAAACAACGTATGCTGTCTTTTCTGAAGGAGTGGTTTTTTTGTTTTTTGTTATCTTCATATAAGCAATCTGCTGACCTTTAGGCATTTTATTTTTTAACCATTTTTTGATGCTTCTACTGCCTTCTGTGGAACCCTGCATCAGGGCTAATGGTGACAAACTGTGTGTCCATGCTTTCTCATTGACTTCAGCTGCTGCTTGTCTAAGGAAAAAAAAGAGACCCTTGAACTGGTCCTACTCCAGGCTGCTTGTGGAATGGGAGCTGGAATGTTTCCAGTTCGGTGGTGTAGGTGCCCAGCTGCCCCGTCACCTGAGAGGACCCTTGTGTGGGTCGGTAGGATGCACGGTGTGACCACCTGTGGTCTTACAGGAGAACCTCTTGGTAACGCTTTCTGGTGGTCCGTAATTAAAACTAGTGTGCTTGATTGCTTGCTTCTGGTTTCTTGGTTAGTGCATGGTGAGAGCTGGAGCTAAATGACCTGGAGGGTGACTTTTCTGCCTGCCGTGGTGGGTGCCTGTTCCATATGTATTTACACAGATGCTCCTTTGCTAGCGTGCTTTCCCTTTCCCACAAAAACAACTTGCTAAAATACAAGGAAAATAGTAACGTAGGGTTTGAGATCTTTGTTTTGCTGGCTTTTTGGAATGAGGCAAAATAAAAAAGGGATATCTTATTCATATCCTTCCTTTCTGTGAAGTACTTGTACCCTTGATAATTCTTCCTGTTGCCCACTCCCAAGACAACATTTCTAGTCTGCAAAGTAAATTCTGCTTTACTGGAAACTTTAGTTTTGGGCAGACTTCATTGTTTTGGAAATTCTTGGAATTTTATAACTTTGCTGCCTTAAGATCAGAGATAAGCATTAATTTGGAAATAAAAGATTTCTAGTTCTGTGTAACACTAAATTAAGACACAGAAGCAGCTCTGTTGTCCTTTTAGGATTTTTGAGCGTGTGCTTTCATGCCTCTTTGCTCCTAAATAGGTAAGCCCTATTCTGGAAGTAAATTTTGGCCAAGGCAGGATATATAATCTATGTTGTTTGATAATCTCCTAATGGGGATGAATGGAAATGGGATGGCTGTGCTAATTTATTTGAGCAGGCATTTGTCTCTGCCATTGATGAGGAGGTGGTGATGATCTGGAGCTGTCAGGGAGGATGGGGCAGACTTCACTCATATTATTGTGGCTGTGAATTTTTTTTTTTTAAAGCCTGGCTCATTTGGTTTTAAGTGGGAAGGGATTATAGAGGTCTGTTCTTTGAAATTTGATTGAATACAAGTTCCCCTTAAAGTAAAATCCTATTGAACCTAACGGTTTTGGCAATTTAAAATAAAAATATCCAATGAATTAAGGAACATAACTCAGCTCCTTGTCGTTGCTTCCCTGGGTTTCAAGTGGAATGTTTTTTGCTGTCTTCCCTCATGGGAAACATCTGCAGAACCAAATGGCAAATCATTAATGCTCCTTCAATAGCAGGCTTTGTTTCTGGTTTCTTGTACTTGGAAACAATTAACTGTGGAGTTTTGTTTTGTTTTTCTTTTTGAATGCAAGCGTCTAATCCCAGTTATATTCTAGTGGATTTCACAGAAGTCCAGCTATTTTTAGATTGGATCATAGTTATTTAAGAATATATGCTCCCTTACCAAATTCAGGTAGTGGTAATTGTGATAATACCTTTTTGGTGCAACTTTTTTTTTTTAATGTATAATTGGCTGAATTATGTTCAACTTTGTAAAACTATAATTTAGGACACCAAGCTAGGAGATGACATCTGACTTTTTTGAAATGCAACCTCTTTCCTCCAGTTCAGGAAGGTTTCTGGGTCCTAACATCCACTGAATAATTGAGTGCCTCATAGAAATATTTAGCAAAAAAATATGTCCAGCCTTTGATGCTGAGGAAATTAAGGCTGAAGGGGATCAAGCATTCATCTACTTAGGTGCAAAAGTTGTTTGCACCAGACAACATCCTCATCTATCTGACTGTGGGCAGTTTGTGTTTCAGGGCACTTGCCCATTACAGTCTCTTGCCCATATCTGCTAGGCACAGGTCACTGGAATATGGATAGCTCTTAAATCTGTTAAAAATTATTGCTAGATCTGGAGAGGTTTTTATTGGCACATGTTGCAAAAGTTTTGTTGGAGCGCTAAGTGGTTTTGATCCATGAACAAAACCAGGAGATTGTATGATTATGATAGCTGAATTTAAAATGCCTTTTAGTTAGTATTCACCAGAACTAATCATTCATGATAAATAAACTCTGCATTTTGTTTGTTAATTACAGGCTAAGTGGTCATAATTTCGGCACTTAAAGTTGAGTCTGAGACTATGTGAATGGGACATGATAGTGACAAGTGCACTGGTCAGTTTGATCTGTTCTAAACTACCCTGCCTGGAGCTATGCAAAGGAGAATTAAAACCAAACCCCACTGTGGTAACCGTACACAAATGCGCAGTCAGTGCAGTTGGGCAGCGTGGCAAGGAACCCTAGATATGCTTAAGGGAAGGTATTTAAAGTTTAGCAAACTTTACCCCACCCTGCCTATGACAATTTTACCTGGGATGAATCAGGACTACAGTGTTTTTGAAGGACTGTGCCTGCAGGTTTTCACATTAAAAGTAGGTTGATTTGGAAAGAGGTTAACATCTTTGTGAGTCTGTCACGTGGATGTAGCGTGGGGCTGCCAGGACTTCTCTGTTTGGACCTAGGGTTTGTGTTCTTCAGTCTGATGCAACCCAAATGGAATAAAATCCAGCAAACTCTGTCTCTAAATGGAGAATCTCTTGAATTATATTTAAAATACTTTTATGTTGAGGTTTGGGTGTCTCATGCCAACAGATAAGGTAATCGGCCCGTCATTTGATGGCGTGCAGTGGGAATGAATAATGCTTTTACAGATGCACGCTAGTTCTGCCATGAATCACTGGTCCATAACAGCGTTCTCAAGGCATGGGGTGTTTTCTTCTTTCCTCTTTTCACAAAATGCATTTAAGGGAGGTGTGAATGAGTAACGTGTTGTGCTGAGGATGCTGAAGTGAGGCAGGCATTGGGATCAAGCACTGCTGTGATACCTGCATTAGCCACAACTCTGGGGCAACGGCTCCAGCAACTGGTTCTGTGTAACGTTGTGATGGCCATACTGGGTGAGATCAAAGGTCCATCTTGGGACCTGATCTCTGAAGATGACTAAGAGGGCATGCAGTTAGAACAGTGTAATATCAAAGATGACATTGGTGTGGCCCAGAGAAGGTGGAATATTTTTGAAAATTCTGGATTAAAAACAGAAAGCACCTAAGAAAATTGCCCATGACATCAGATCAAGTGACCAGAGAGCCAGGGTAATGCCAATGAGCCTAACTCCTACGTAAACACTGTCTATACCTACAGTGGGGACAAAGATGTGCAAAATGAAAGCTACAGAGCAGGTTTGTCATAGAAACCAAGTATCTCAGCAGAGCTGAAAGTGAATTTTAAATTAATTCATCAAGTGTAATTGAAAGGCATCATCCGAACTCAGCAATGCCAGTATTTCTGTTTTGGGGAGCTTTGCTGATTAGATTGCTTCCAGGGGTGTAACAGAATTAACAAAACCAGGCTTTACTTACAGAGTTGAGGTTCTCTGAATATTTTACTGTCATGACTTCAGGGGAGCGATGGGACTGGCTGTAGTTGCCTGCATTGGCTTCTTCATATTTAAAGTACTAAGTTGTTATCCTGGGTGAAATTTATTCACCACAGTAAGTTATGAATTAGCAGGATGAAGCTCCTTTAGTCCAGGAGAAAGGTGTATTAATGCATTTGCTTTCTATTCTGTGTGTAACAGTCTTGCCATTCCATGTTTTACCCAGAAGTCAGGTGTAAGCAAGAGAAGTTTTCTTGGTATTAGTGACTAGCTTGTATCTTTCTACATCGTTTGCTGTCACACTAATGTTTTGCTGCTTAACTCTATAAAAGTTAGCTGTATAATTTATGGCTTATTCTTATTATCTAAACTACAGTCATTTGTAAAAGCATAGCTTATTGCTGATTGTGAAGATTTGCCCTAAAATTGCCATTTTTCCCCCTTTCTGTAGCAGGTATACCATACCCTTATTGCCATTTAGCCAATACAAACCCATGGCTTTCAAAGATCTTTATTTTCTGAGGTTGTTTCCTTGTGTTTATCTGCTCCTGCTTCAGTATTTTTCTGAGTGTCTTATCTCAGGATCCTGTAACTGAATTTTGGAGTAGCTGAAGCCCACTAAAACATTTATGTATTCTGGAAAAATTGTGGTGGAATTTTGTGCTTAAGTTATTGTGTGTGTAACATGGACATACATGTGCAATAGTTCTGATTACTCACAGTTGATTTCTTAAACAGTATTTCTTAAATCTCCATCTTCCAGCAATATGTCTCTAGAAAAACATACCAGTGACAGAGAGAGTTTTGTCCCCCCCCACATAAACAGCTGTTTACCAGTTGTTACCTGGAGGTCAGACACAGGTTTGTTGTGGGTATGAATGAGTGCCTTCTGATGCTGAGGATCTGATGGTTGCTTTGAATACTAAATATTTGGTTTATTCTTCATTTAAACTCCCCTGTGCATCTCCCAGGCTTTCCATTTCACTTGTGGTTGTGGTCTGTCTGTCATCAGGGTCTGTGCTGTTAACTAGGTGCAAGTTAGTTGTACTGATGATTGTCTAATGTGCAGCATGTATCCTTTGAAACATTTGGCTTCACCAAGTGCTTCCTCAGAGCTGTATTTGTATGCAGTTTTTCAGTCTCCCTGTCAGCTTTCTCAGTGCTAATGCACCAGATATCGAACTGCAGTGGTTTTCTGTGAGGAGACTTGTGGTTCTTGCAGAAAATGAGGACTATTACTGTTGCAATTCCCTCTTTCAGTGATATGCTACAACACACCAACCTCTGTTTTATTTAGGGGCAGTGGCCTTCAGCCTCCTGCCTTTGTACATTAAGAGACTCTAAAAACACCGGGTCACTTTACCTACAGATATGCCCAAACCGTGTGGAGATGTTAAATGTGAAAGGACATTTAATCACGCAGGTCAATACAGATTCAAAGTAATCTCAACTCTTCTGTGTACCTGACTTTCTCTTGGAGTGCTGCCATGTTGCTGTTGGGAAGGGAAACATGCTGTATTAAGGAAGAGAAGAGAGCAAATCTTAATAGCCTGCTTAGCTCAGGCTTTTGTCCTGTTCAAGTTAGCATTAGGCCGGTGCTACGGTTGAAAAGTGTTCTGTTTAGGCCATTTGGGTAAATTGTTCTTAAATAAAGAATCACGCAGAGCTTTAAATAGATCTTTCCTATAGTCACTGAGTTTTGATAAGTAGTGTGACAGTAATAGTTATTTAGTAAATTGTTGTTAAATAAAGAATCATGCTTTAAATAGATCTTTCCTATAGTCACTGAGTTTTGATAAGTAGTGTGACAGTAATAGTTATTTAGGGAGACACGCTGGCACACAGACAAGTGATTTGCATATAAACACAAACTTCTTTTATTTAAATATGTGACTTAAGTGCTAGTAAAAGGCACTGGCTGATTTGGCCTCCAGTGGAAATGAGTCTCCAATTTCCTTCCTAGGTTTGTTTTCCCTGAGAGTTATGAAAAGGGATGATCTATTTCTGTGCACCTCTTGTTATAAAAATACACCTTTTGTTATGAGAGAGAGGGACACAGGCTTGAAGGAGAGAGTGAGGAGGAGGAAGGAGGCTGCAGGTCTGGATTCCCACTGGAGTGCCTCTGGATGGCACCAGGTCTTTCAACACGTGGCTCCCTGCCTCTCTCCTGACCCGCTGGTGTTCCTCATGTGAGCCCTGATAAGCTTCTCCTTTTTTCTATTTATTTTAGATCTCGTCATATCTCACTGTACCTCTGCTTGCACCTACATCTCTCCTTCGTTTTGCTGCTGATCATCTTTCCCTCTTCCCCTGCTCCTGGAGGTGCCTTACTCCAGGGATCTAGGTGCCTTTCCCATGGATCACCTGCTGTGATTGGGAACAATGAGGCAAATAACAAAACAGATACAGTCAATGGTAAAGAAATATTCTGATTGCTGGGATAATCTGGGCACATGACACAGTGCCTTCCAAGGGCAGGATCTGTCACTCCGGGATCTTTCTTGTAGTCTGGTTTGATGTGTACATCATCCTCTGCACTGCAGGAAGCAGATAATCATACATAAGTGTCCCCAGAGAGCTCTGATGCTCGGCAGGGGTGATTGCACTCTAAAGATCATATTTGATTATACCAGCTTGGTACAGTCCCATGAACTAGAGTGAAAAGATTGAAGGCGCCTTCTGGCTTGCCCAGGTAAGATTATAAGCTACAATATTTTGAAGGAAGCTGAAAGAGTGGAAGGAACTTGTGAAATATTTTAATAAAAAGGCACCCAAACACTTCCGCATTCATTTCCCCTATACCTACTCATCCTTTTTTTTTGTTTGTTTGTTTCAGAATAGACAAGAACAAACCGAAAGCAATACTTTCATAAGCTGGAGGCAGGTGTGGGGCTTTTCTTCAGTAACTTGTGCTGTCAGGTGCTATTTTAAGATGCTTGTAGCAGCTGGTTGTCCTGCTACTTCTCAGAGTTACTGTCTGCTCATAACCATTGAGAAAAAAAGCTCTCCAGATTGTGCAAAAGAGTCTCTAAGGAGTTAGAGCATCCCTGTTCCTCTATTGTGTGAAAAGTGGAGGAAGATCTGTGCTCGTTTCATGTGTTTGTGAAAGATGGAACTCATCATGTCTGAGCCAATTAAAAAATGAAAAGCCAAGCATGGGGTCTAAAAGCCCAGAGATCTGTTAAAAAACAAACAGGAAAAAACAAAACAAAACAAAAAAAAACCCCAGGAAAAACCCAACCCTCGAAATAACAAACCCAAAACCTAAGGAAAAAAAGTCTTGCTGAACGTGCCTGTATTATCTACATATAATAAACATGTTTTTCTTAAGCTTCATGCTCACCCTTGATAGTATGTATGGTGATCTGCAAGGACTAGACTTTTTCAGCTTACATCAAGAAAGTAAGGCTTGTTTCTTTTTGGTCATTTTATATACATTGAAACATATAAAATTCTCTTTTACGAAGCACTTGTGCTGCTGTCAACTGAATTAGCATGTCAAGTTTTTATTTTATTTTATATTTAAATTTAGCATCCCACTGGGCTTTGCAAATGAGTCTGTAACAACAGAGCAATAGCAGGGCAGGATCTGTATCAACAGACTGGCATCGTTTGGAGCCCTACAGGGAAGCTTAAGCTCAAAGGCAATGGTGAGATTTGGAAGCTGACCAAGACATGACCCTGCTTTTGCAGCAAGTCACCTGTGCAATGAAGATGGTAGCTACACTCCAGCGGTAGGCTCCCTTTGATGCTTGTTAGTGCTAAAAATAGTTCTGATGCTGATTTCCCCAGGGTAATTAGCCCGTGCAGAATCAGACTGAGATTAGAGTTCTCCTGGTGCCTTATCAAATTTAAGCTCAGGTATTTACCATATGCTGTAAGACACAGCTGCAAGAAGAAAAGGCTGTCTCACTTTTTCAGTGTTGTGGTATATTTATTTAATTCTGTGTCACGTGCTGGCTTATGTGATCACACCCCGAGAGGAATGGGCTCAGGCCCACCTAGGTCAGCCTTTCCTTTTGGGCTTGTGTTTTCTGCAAAGGAAGCACAATGCTTGAAAATGGTGATAACCCAAGAGACATCCTGCCCCTGGTAAAGCGTTGCCTTTTATTTTAAATGTTTTAAATGTCATATATGAGTGTAACTGGTGCTGGGTTTGGAATGCACCAGAAGGAACTGGTAACTCTGAACAAAGAGTTACTTTATTTGGATCATATTCTTATCTCTGTGGCTGTTGATGCTTATCATAAAGTTACTGCGCATCCAGATAAGGTACCGAAATAAACCATTGCTAAGAAGGAAGCGTAGGTTTCTTTTTCTAAAGTAATTCCATTCTTAGTAGTAACAAGTCATGTTTGACTGGGTTCTAGACACAGTGATGAGAAAAACCTGGGGTACTGAGTATGATCTGTTATAACCACCCAGTACATACAGTTGGCTAAACAAATGCTCTTTTCCTCATATTTTGCTATTTCTCCCAAGGAGGAATGGTTTAATTTATGGCTCCTAGGGCTGGAGGGTGGAATTTATAGCCAAAAGCTAAAATGGTGTTAAGAGGATCCTAGTCCCTTTCCCCCTTGCTGTCTTATCTTGTTCTTGATGTCACATTTGTTTCTCAGCGCACTGAATTCAGAAGTTATAAATCTAATGGGGTTATACTTTTATTAAAACTTGGAGTAGCCAAATTCTATGCTGCATAGTAGAAGAGTAATTAGCTTTGCTTGTAACTTGTGCAACTTCTTGTGCGTTAGGTTTTAAGCCGGTGGATCAGTGCCAGGCAGGCAGAGATCGGGATGGATATCCTATGCCAGAACAGCCAGAATCAACAGAGGTTTGCAATAAGGGTGTATCATTAGTTGCTTCCAGCTTGAACCTATGTTAAGAGGTATGCAAGGGAAGAACGTCTTCCTAACAACCCCTAATGCGTGTTGCCTCTTCAGCTATGACGGGTTTATATGTTGGCTAGCATTTATTTGTAGCTGAAGACATACTGACTGAATCACACATCACGAAGGTGGATAGCATGCAAACTGACCCAACATGTTTGCTTTAATTGGATAAGCAAATTGAGCACAGTGATTACTGGATTTATGAAAGTTGTGATAGCGGTGTTCTCATGCTCAGTTGCTTTTCTGCTGACTTCTTGCTGGGCTTGTGGGCGCTGCTTCTTGTGTTTGGACAAACGTCGTGCGCTTCTGGGTGTGCAGGGAATGGTTACTCAGTGGCGAAAGGCAATGTACTCCATAATTTCTAATATGTAAACCAATTTGGGTTTGTTTGCCCGTTTAGTTATATCGTGCACTTTTGTAATGTTTTCAATGTGTCTTGCAGTATTTCTCACTTGTGGCTTTTCTGGCTTCCTGACAAGACGGTAAGTGAAGTAAAATTGCAGAATGATTTCTCTAGGCTTTCAATGACATTCAAAACACCTCGTACAGCCACCTGTTAAGACTTCTAAAAAATCATTTAGCTCTAAATATTATAGCAATTTAACGGAGTAAGAGAATGTTAGAGTGAGAGAAACCAAAGCACATTAAAAAATAATTAAAAAAAAAATCCCAAGGACAATAATTAGAAGATGTTTAAGGGAGGATAAAATGCTAGAAATATTCATTATATCAGTAAGATGGTGAGCTGTGGCCAACTTTTTTGTCACTAATCCTTTCCTTGCAGCCCCTATTGCCCCCAAAAGAGGAGGGGAGACAGCCAAAGAAGTTATAATAAAAATGACAGGTGCAATCAGAAGTGGTCTCTCTGAAGGAAGAGATAAAGCTAAATAGATTCTGAGCATTTGAGATTTAACAGCATATTAAAGAGTGGGCTGAAGAAGGTAGGCTAAAAAAGTTTTTTTTTTTCTTATTGCGTAAGAGTAAGGTCATTCAATTAAGTGAAAACAACAATGCTAAAATTGATAACAGGAAATTTTTCTCTTTGAATAATTATTGTTTTTAGCTTTTTTGCTACAATGTGCCATTTAATGCAAGGAAAGAATAAAGAGGCCAACCTTAGACCAAGAATTTGGCGAAGTACACTTTTCCCTGGGGTTCCTTAGGGAAAATTTGGCAATATGGTTGGCACTGAACTTCTGAGGCTGTGGAAGGAAGAAGGAAAACTTCTGGCCTGTGAAGGATAAGGAGTACGTGAACAACATGTTGGTACTGCGAATACACTTTTTACACGCAATGGTGTGAATTTCTCTTTAAAATTCTGTGTTTCTATTGACATTGCTCAGCATGAAAAAGAGAAGCGAAGCCAAACTGGTTTTATGAGTAGCTGATGCCTTGGTTAGTAGTGAGTGTTGTGCATGTCAGTGCATACTGGTGTGGCAAGGGGGTACTCCAGTAAGCCTGGCACCCCTGGCTCCAGTGTTGTGCTGGATGGTTTGTGGGGGGTTTTGCCATCCCTAACCTTCCAGTGACCTCTCTAGGGAACAGATTTCTGGTCATGGTGGTGATGTGTTTTTTTTGCTTGAACTGGGGAAGTGAAAAAGTGTGTTTGTGGATGGCTGATGTCAGACTGTATTTACCCTTTTCTAAGACTAAACCAGATTGTGTATTTGTTTGTGTATTATAAACATAATTTGGATTATTTTGTTTGTAAATACATTTATAAAAGAGGAGTGTTAGCTGCAGCAGGAGCACGGGTGTAAAGGTTCAAAGGTGGAGTATGGCCAAACCCCTTGGCAATCCAGGGGTGGGCTTGCTGATTCTGTGCCCTTAGTTCAGGTAACCATGTGAATCCCTATGCAGCAAATACCACTGCTGAAGTTGCCCTAGCATGGAATCTGGAGTTGGAGCTGCTAGATGCAGGTAGCTGGAACCATCCCTGCTGTCCTGACCAAAACCCAGAAACTTTTCCCCCAACTTTTTTTTTTTTTTTCTCCCATCCACTGTAATTCTGCCCTTTGTATCATTTTGCTCATTCTGAGTTAAATGCAAGTGGGTCTCGGATCATGGTCCTTGTACCATCCTTGCTGAATTGGCATTTCTAGTCAGCATCTGAAGGAATGTAGTTGGGGGGGGGGAAAAAAACCAAAAAACCCAAAAAATAAATATTCAACTGGGGGAAAGTAACTGGAAAAAACCTACAGGAACAAGTCTGCTGCTAGGAAACAATCTCAAAGCAAACAAAGTAAAAACGACAACAGTGGGTCGTCAAAATGAGAGGGGTGGAGAATAACAGGAAAGGAATAGGAAGCAGTAAGAGCCTTGGGAAATGGATGTTGGGCTGAGTCCTGCCTTTATTTACAATGTCTCGGCTTCAGGAGGTTTCTATGCATGTAGGCAAGCAAAGCAGGGAGCACTGGCAGTAGAGGAGTTGTTAAATGAGGCCCAGTGGCGTGTTTCATAATGTTGTGTGCCAATGTGTTTAGCCTCATAGTTTCTGTTACCGGCATGTGATGTAACGCTACCAAGGAGGCCTACGTCTGTCTTCTCAAGTTTGTGCTTAAAGAGGGAAGAGCCTAAGCGAAAGACATCAGCCGATGAGAGCAAATTCAGCCTTGTCTCTGATGTGCTCGCACAGAGCATGGGGTGCTGCTCCAATGCCTCTCCGATGCGGTAGGCTTGGCGTTCGCTTTTTCTCCTCCCCCTGTAAATCTGATCATCTTGCACTTCACCCTGGGTTCAGTGAGATAAGAAAGTCCTGCCATGACTTTGTTGTGCCTCAAATCTCCCTCTGTGAGATTTGGACAATGGGTTTGGTTTCTCAGTGAAACTCTGAGGTGGGGGGGAATTTCAGTTTGTCCATGTGCGCTTTGATACTGGGTCTGACGTCTGGAGATAGAGGTGACAAGGCTGTGTTAGGCTGCTGTAGCTCTACTAGTGCACCGTTGAATTTGGGCAATATTTGTTGCTGCCTTGTGAATGCATGTAATGTCGTTAAAGCTTATTTTTGTATGGAATATAACTGTGCTGATATTAATCTCATATATCAATATGAATAGGGAGAGTACTGTGCAGCTTTAGTTATGTATTAATACAGTTAAAGTATTTTTTGTAGGTGCCTGAACGCTCTGCAAGTGCGGTGGGGTTAGTCATAAAACTATTTCAATAAGTTATTAAGTAACTGGCTATACAACCTCATTCAAATTACTGAATGTAAGAGTAGATTTCTCTGAAAGCAGACAATGTTTCTCTGTCTGGGTTTATCCAACAGTTGTATTTCTGTTGAGTCTTCTGGCGTTTTTCCTAGTGATCAGGAAAATGAGTCATTTTTGGTCAGCTATGCAAATATTAGAAAGTAAATGTGCAATGAGTTTTGGAAGCAGCAGTCATGTAGATAAGGGTCTGTATTTCTAAGGATATAGGTGTATGCTATAAGCTCTGTATGTGGGTCTTTGGGACTGTAAAGGAGGAAATCTGCAGGTTTCATCAGCTTTTTTTCTCAATGAGTTTTGGTGAGGATTTGACTCTGCCTCACAGAGTGAGGATGGTTGCTCAGCTGTTAACCACAAAACACACTGTCCATGAGGATATTCTTGTGCACAGAATCGGTGCCTGTTCAAGCACTCCCTTATGATGCAGGTGCAGTCAGTGGTTTTGTTTTGGCTCTTCTCTTGTCCCTCCCTACTGTATAGATGTTCAGTATGAATCAACTCAAAGACAAGAGCCCACCAGTTGTTTTTCAGAATTTATAGGTGATCCATCCATCTGGTTTCGTCCTTGTTTTCTTTCAAATGCCTCATTATTATTATTATTATTATTTCTGTAATAGCAACTTTTGCTGGCAGTGCATTAACATAAGGTGGTATTTTGGGGTCTCAGCTGGGATTTCTCTCCTGTGTGTCCTCTTCAGCCCCTTAGTTTGTGGAGCTGTTTATCATGTTGTGCTTGTCCAATAACACCTTGTGTAAGAATCCATGTAGCCTGGGAAATAGCCAAAAAACTCCTATGTAGGCTGGAAAAATGTCAGCAGAAATTATGGTGCCAGATTTGCCACCGTTTCTCGAGTGCTAACATTATCGCAATTTAACTCCCATCATTAAGTTTTGTGCAGAAACAGTTTCAAATTGGATAAATCTCAAAATTTTGCAAATCAGGACTTGGCAGAAGAAATATGCTGTTTTCTCTTAGCAATCATAAAGTAGTGGGCAGACATTACATTTTAGTGTAGGATTAAATACTTGTTCCGGCTGTTTTCCTCCTAAATAATCAAACCTACCCACCAGACTGTATTTGGAAGCACTTACTAATGTGGCATGCTTTGTTTGAACTCTTTAGAAAAATAACTGAAAGTTTCAAGATGAGACAACATGAATCACGATCTTCAGCGGCTGTTCACTTTCGTGATTGACTTTCCTTCTTTTAGTCACCCTGGGAGTCGCTGAAGCTGTGCCGTGCAAGAGGCATTGCTGAGATTCCACTGGCAGCGATGGACTTGGATAAACCATCCGTCTGGGGATCCCTAAAGCAGAAAACTAGACCGTTCCTGCAGAACCTAAGTGTGAAGAAGACAAGGAAGAGATCTAGCAAAATGGTAGAGAGGAAGGTGCACTCCTTGGACCGACGCCTCAGCGTGTCGGTACCTGACATACTGGAGGTGGAGACTCTTACGGAAGAACAAACTACTTACTCGAGCACTCAGGTGTTGTCAAACTGCTCCCCCAAGGGCTTCTCCAGGTCTGTGGTGTCCCTGAAGAGCAGAAGCTCTTCGGTGAGGCCGGCGGGAGAGGCCTGGCCATGGGCACCTCAACAGGCAACGCGCACGGAGGTGACGTTCACCCACTCGGATGCGCAAGTCGTGGGCAGCCCTGAAAAATGGCGACCTCTTTGAGCTGCTGCAGAACGCTCACCTGAGCACCACTCTGTCGGATGAGGGGGCAGAGGTAAGTACTTGGGCATCACTTGGTCATCTTGGGCTCATCACGCTTTTCCTTAATCATCTGGGTTATAAAGGGATGGAGGAGGGGTCCCTATTCAAGGAATGAACAGGGGATAAAAGTAAGCATAAACCATAGATAATATATACATTATTGGAGAATTACTCAAATATCCTGTCAATCTGGGGCTGCAATATAACCTTGTTCCATATCTTAATTTTATTTTATCAAGCTTATGATATTCCAGATTTTTCACAGCTGTTAGGATTGCTCACTTAAGTCAGAAGTTGTTGCAGCCCTCTGAGCTCTGAAATATGCTGCAGATACATTTGCTGTCGTGTTCTTTTTAGCTGACAGCTTAGCTTTATCAGGATTGCTGTATGGCAAAATCAAATTGCCACCCACCCACTCAAGATCCAGCTGAAGGAGAGAGGTGAAAGATGACGTGTGAACGAGGTGAACTCTGTACCTGGAATTAGCCAAAACAAGCACGTGATGGAGTTCAGTGAACATGTAGCATCGTGCTCAGGGCTGTCCTTTGGGTTTGCATTGTGATTCATTAGAGGAGGTGGAAAACCAAAATGATTTTCTCTGCATTCCCCATCTTATCTCGCTTCTTCCCTCCCCCCAGCCTCTGCGGTCAGTATTTCTGTGGCTGGACATAACCTCCCATGGACAGGAGGATCAGAGTCCAATGTGCTTCAAATCTGACACGAAACAGTAATCCCCACCTGGCCTGAGCAAAGTGGGGAAACCTGGGGTGTTGCACAATGGCTTTATAATATAGACGGGAGGTGAAGACTGCAGCTGCATGAAACATTTTAGGAAAAATTTGTTTTATTTATGTCTTGTGGAAGTGTATCTCGTTCTATTGAGTTTTCCCTGGGAAGGTCAGACTTTGACCTCTGTTTTGAGGCCTTTTCACCTGTAACCTAGATGTTACAGTTATGTAGCTGCTTTCTGTAGTCATCCAGATGCAAAAATGGAAAACCGACATTCTGGTTTAAAGTCGTCCTTTGGGAGGGGTGATTTCACATGTTAATTAACCACTTTGTAACTGCATCTTCAAAATGATGGCTAGTGCTGCTATAGGGAAAATGGTCCTTGCTGGTATAAAACTGCTTGTTCTGCATCTCGGAAGTGTATTGTTATCAAATCAGTGTTAGCTCCTAGGCTGGAGTGATGCAAAGTGTCAGACTGGCAGTTACATCACTCCCAGTTTAGTGTTGCTAAATTGTTAACATGTTGACTTCAGTTCAGTGGAGGAGTATACCATTGTTCAGAGGTCTGCATAAGAAAAATAGCTAAAATAGTATGTAACTTTGTTTCTGTGCTTGAACTTTACTCAAAAGTTGTAGCAACTCGCTCAGTATACGGTAGATTGGACATTATGAGCTTGATGTTGTTTTAGGAGTTTTTCCAGGTTGTTTTAATGATAGCAGCTGTACTTTCCTGCTGTTGTAGACCAATAAAATATACCACAGCAGCACCAAAGTTAATCCTACCTATTGCTTTGACCTTGGGCAGTCAAAGTCCTTTAGGAGAAGGAGGTACCTGTATGGTGATGGAATCGCTTAACTTCAGGTTTTCTCCAGATGGACAGTTTGAGTCTGGCTTATTCTCGGCAGCATTTAAATCTTTCCCAAAGCATGTGGTTATAGGTGTGTTTGTGTTATAAATCGTTTAGCATTTATGTTTATTGCAAAGCATCTTTCTATGTGAATATCCTACCTTTCTTCCTATAATCAGCCTTCAGTTACAACTTCTAAATGCAGGAAGGTGTTTTTTCTAAAGAATACATAGCAGAGAGTGAAGCAAAGGAAAGTAAAAGTAGATAAGGATTATTGAACAAATTTAAGTTTAAGTTGAATTTTGTGAAAACCTCAGTATTCAGCCCTTTCTGTACTTTATTGAGCAGCTACAAAATTGGTACACTGTGTCTTGGATGGGGGCAGCTTATTGCAGAGGGTTGTGTTTTTTTTTTTTTTTTTGCTAGTGCTGGGTGGGGTTGCTGTAGAGAGCATGACAATAGCTGGCAACATTCTTTTTTGAGCATCATTCACTGATCAATGAGGTAAATCAGGAGGAAGGCAGATCCCTGGAACAAAACAAACTAAAAAAAGCAAAAATGTAGGTTGAGCTTTTTTCCCCCTGAATTGCTTGTCACATGCCACCTACTCATTTCCTGGTTATCTTTGGTCACCCAATATCATCAGACACTTTCTGAGCCTCGTGCATAAGCTCAGTGTGGGCTTGTGGTTTTTACACTTGTCTAAATTCTCAGTGCAGAGCTGTCGGTGCTCAGGGTGTGCCACCTTCAGTGAAGGCTCTTGCCACAGGTACCACATATCCATTTGCTAAGAGATTTACTGTCTACTGCTGCCCAACCAGGCAAATTTCAAGGGTGAAGGAGCAGTTGAAGTTGCACTGAATCCCTCCCTGATTGATCCAGGTTGCAAAGGGCACTGTTAATACCACTTTTTGCAGCTGGGTTTGGTCCGTGGTCACGCATTGTCACTGCAGCACCCTAACATCACTTCATCTTCTTACCCACACCTTGAAGTGAGTCACCAGCAGCCCGAAGCCTCATCCCGTTGCTGATGCACTCAGTGCCCTTGCATTTTGAATCATTCTTCTGCAGAGAAAAAAAAAAAAAAAGACAGAGGTTGTAATCAAACTTTCCCCCAACAAGTTTTTATCTATGTATTTGCATGTATTCATATGTATACTCTGGCTTGTTTTTACACAGAGACGTTTGGGACTGTGACCCACTTCGTAGATTTGGTCACATTTGTTTATGCTTTGAAAGGTCACTGTAATTAGATAAAAATCAAGATTTCAGGACCATATTTTCAGTAAGGCTTTTGTCTATATTCACTGATCTCGTTGCAGTTAGCTAATTAAAATAATAGCAATTTACATTATGTGGAACTAAAATGATAAAACAAGCTTTTATTTAAAATTATAATCTTTGTTCAAAATATGTCCATGTAGTGCAAGTAAACAAAAGGCATAATAAAGACAAGATCATAACTTTGAGGGTAATTTTATTCTTATAAAAGATACCAAGCTAGCAGGCAGAGTACTTTTTTATTGTTACAATTATAATACAGGTCTTTGATTCTGTGTTTATGCCATGTAAAACAAGCTGTAAAGAGAAACTATTATCAGTGCCAATGATGGTGCCTGAAGGAGATTCCTGTGAAGCCAGAGACTATGAGAAATTCTAGGTTTAATGCACACAAGTGAGATTTTATGCATACTAGTCAGGAAATTCAAAGTTAAGGTTCCCTTAGCAGCTGTAACTCAGCTCTGTTGTGCAAGAAATCTCTTCTGCTGCTCTTTATGATGATAATTTTTCTACTTTTAATGTGTTTTTGCAAGGTGGCCAAGTTACGATTACTGTGGGAACCATAATGTTAAATTTTGTCTGTCATGCAAGTGAAATTTTACTTGCAATGCTGGATTACTGTACTTCCTGATATATGTATCTGGGGGGAGGAGGAGGAAAAGAATTACACAAAAGTGTATTTATATTTATTTCAGCATATCAGTAGCATTAAGATTATGATCTTTGGTGCAGGAGCTGGGGTTTTTTTGTTGTTTGTGTAGTGCTACACACAATGCAGGTCCCATCTGAGAGGTTTGGATGTTACCACACTGCACATAATGACATTTTCACATGAGGATCGAATTCCACCTTGTGTGCATTTCTGTAGGCTGAGGTTATTCTTAGCATAAATCTTTGTATTTGAATGGGCTGTGACTGCCCTGCATTAGACCAAAAGAGTTGCCCAGTCACGTAGGTCCTCTTCAGCTAAAATGATCGTGGTCTGTTTTAGGAGTCAAAATAGCAGCAGAGGTGTCTTGACCACTGAATCCCTTCTGTGCATTCAGTCTAGATGCCGTGCCGCCGAAGCCTGAAGTTTTTGTATGAGTCAGCATTTAGGAAAAAATGTTTTTCATCTCCTAAGCTGGTCACTAGAAAAAAATCCTTTGGATCTTCCAGTTACTGCAGAAAGTGGGGGGGAAGTACATGTCCAACATCTATTTTCTGTTTCCCCTTGTCAATTTCTTTGTAACACTTCCCCTGAGATTTCTACTTTTGGAAGAAAAAAACAAACTAAACCAAAAAAAACCCAAACAAACTTACAAAAAATACAAACAACCAAAACCCAAACAAAACACAACTTTTCCTGGAGCTTGCCGTTTGGGTGATGAAGGAGAAATTGTAGTCAAATGCGAGAGCAGCTGGCTCTCCAACCCCAGGATATTGCTGTTGCCCCCACCACTTCTGGCATTTTCTTATTTCATCTTAGCGAGGACACTTGAAGATTCGACAAATAAAACTGCTCAGGAACAGGGGTCAGCATTGCAACACTGACAAGTCACCAGCTGCAATAACCTTCAGGCATCAGGAGAGTTTGTGGTAAGGACCTTCTGCACTGGAAGCACACGTCTCTGCTGGAAGAATTTATTCCAATAGCTGGAAGCAGGCACTTATGTTTTTTAGATTAAATTCAAGTGACTAAGTGCAGTTACTGTAAAACAGGAAAAAGAAATGTATGTCTGAATTATGGAAGGGAAGGTTCTATAAGCACACGTAAAAGAATTTCACTGGTTATGTACCAGTACTTCCTTGACTGATACTATGTTTTCTTGATCCCTGTATTACTGAATTGTCTAATTCATTGTATCTTTAATTTTTTTATAGTACCCATGTGGAGAAATGGATCTAGATTCTTCCATAGCATCTCAAATTTTTGATGATCAGATGGTAAGTCCTTTCATTTTAGAACATTTTGAAACTTGATCAGACTTTTTTGGGGGAAGCACTGGAACAGGTTGCCCAGAGAAGCTGTGGATGCCTCATTCCTGGCCATCTTCAAGGCCAGGCTGGACAAGGCTTTGAGCAACCTGGTCTGGTGGAACCTGCCCATGGCAGAGGGGTTGGAACTAGATGATCTTTAAGGTCCCTTCCAACCCAAACAATTCTATGATTCTATTTTAGGTTCAGGTTCTCTGCTTCCTTGCTTCTTCTGAATTCAAAAACCCAGTAAAGGGTTCTACAAGTTTCCCCAGTGTGGCTTTATTTTGGCTTGCTAGGTGTTTTTTTTTAATTTGGTTGGGTTTTTGTCTTGTCTTCTTCCCTCCCCCACCCCCAATAGTGCAAGACAGTTGTTAATGTTTTAAATAGACATGAATGTTCTAGATTTTTTTAAGTATTTTATAATTTCTACATTGCACTGATAATTGATGAAATCATCAGCATAAATACTCAACTAGCAGACCAGAGACAAA
Organism: Eurypyga helias; assembly: GCF_000690775.1. Lineage (NCBI taxonomy): Eukaryota > Metazoa > Chordata > Aves > Eurypygiformes > Eurypygidae > Eurypyga > Eurypyga helias. Next base: position 22,819 of record NW_010244296.1, read on the forward strand.
CTGGATTAAAATAAAGACAACAAATACCTTAACATGGCTGTAGGGTTTCACAGGCAACAAAAATCAAATTTTAGGGCAGCATGAAAAGGCAGTGGCAGTTTTGACATGTGCTCTGCTCATGTAAAAGCGTATTTGCCTATTCTGGATGAACTTGTCTACCTTTGCCCTGTGCTAACCTCTCAAGTGCTATCCACAGGCTGTTTTCACCAAATGTGCTGGCTGGAGGATGATGATGCTGGGGTGTGTAACCCCGGCAGCATCTCCTGATGAACAGGAATCCTCTTGGGTTTGCTGCTGCAAAACCTCACAGCTAGCACCGCTCACTGCTGTGATTCTCACTTTTAGAGAACTGTATAAAGAAATGCTGTTCTCAGTAGCTATATGTAGTGTGTAGTGCTTCATGAGGTCATCAGATGAGCATGAATAGACTTGACGACCCTTCCAACTTGAGATAGTCGATGAATGCAGAAGGAACAGCTAGAAAGAAAAATCAGTAAGTTGGTAGGATTTAGAAAACCTGTGCATGCATTTATGATTAACATTACCACTCATTTTCAGGCGTAACCCTCTTTGTGTTAACCCCTTGCTTTGCGAACGTATCTGAAGAGTTGACAACTATTTGCATAATGAAACAAAGCATGGGAAAGAAATCTTTTTCTTAAAAAAATTCTTTTCCTTTCTGTAAGATTGCCCTAAGGAAAGATGAGAACTTTCTCAGCAAAACCGCGACAAGACCTGTTTCGTTCACGGTTTGCTTCAGGAGGTGTGCGCTGATTTCTTTGTTCTCCTCAGGCTCTGGAGGAAGCGAACGATTGCTTGAGCGACCTGCCCAGCCCCTTTGCCTACCTGCTGACCATCCACCTGAAGGAAGGCCGGAACCTGGTTATCAGAGATCGCTGTGGTGAGCCCCCACCTTTCCGCTGATTTCCTTGGAAATTCACACGGCTCTCCTTTCACTGATTTCAAGTTTGGCAGCAGTTGGCTTCTTATCTCTGATGCAACAACCATTGACTTGTGTCCTTTGCCCGGGTCAGAGAATTCAGCGATTGGGTTTATCTACCTTAGGTACACAGAGTAGGAGCTGCCCTCTGCTTGCTGCTCCTCCCGCCTGACTGCGCAGCTGCACAGCACTGCCTGAGCTGTACTTGGCATCCGTACCTGTCCAAGAACTGCAGTCATTAACCTTAAGAAATCCTATTTGAGCTTAAAAAAAAAAAAAGTCAAAGAATATTTTGAAATTTATAAAATGATGGGGCTGCCTTAATGGTGCTTTTGGGGTTATCTGCAAAGATTTTAATAAAAGGGAAACCATAGGAGCAGGGCTGTAAGCCAATAATCTCCTCTAATGTGGGATGCAACCTAAAGAGGACAAAGCTTAAAAAAAAGAAAACACCCCAAAATCAAAGAAAGATTACAAATGACGTATCAAACACCTTAGAAAACATTTGGGGAATTCCTGGAAAAACTGTGTGAAAGTGCCTGCTCTTAGACTGGTTCTCCGGGCAGTTGCAACAGGGAGTAAAGATGCTTGTAAGCAGCCAATTGGTCATTTCTCTGCCTGCTGCAGAGGGAAGAGCTGTCCTGGTGGAGGATCCGCCGAGGCTTGTAGGGCTCTGCAGCAGCAGCTGCTTCAGGACCTTCAATCTGAACCTGTCAGAGGGCTCTTCCATATGCCCACTCTTTCTGCATTTTAGATTTATTCTTCACTTCATATTTGTTTTTCTTCCGCATGTGGAAACAGTTCTGATGCTCATACATTTTGCAATGCAAAAGTGGTTTCTTTCTTTTGAGATGAAGCAATAGGGTTTATTCAGACAGGTTTAAAGAAAATAAGCTTGCACAGCATAAAGGCCTGTGGAGGCTTGCATCTGGAGGGGCCTGCATGGATTTAGAAATCCCAGCAACAATCAGCCCTTCTGAGAAGTTTTCTGTCATCTCAGTTAATGTTTTCCATCCTGATTTTTCATGTCTTCACAAAACAGCAACTCCTGGCTAAGCATATGCTCGTTTTTTTTTTTCTTTTCTCCCAGCTTTTGGAAGCAGTGAATGAATACTTAGATTAAGATCTTCACTCTTTAAACAGAAGCCTGTGCTTCCTGATGGTGTAGCAGTTCACCAGATTTACTAGCCAGCTGCACAAGCCAGGACACATCCAGCTGCTTGTGTGGAAAAGATGGTGTAAATAAGCAATTCCAGCAGAGTAGTATTTCTAAAGAAGACGAAGTACAGTTTGCTCTAGGCTGTGTTTTGTTGCATAAGAAAGCAAATGCTTGACTTACTGAAGCATTGGATGTCTCAGTGAAACAATGCAAGTGAGGGGGGGAAAAAAGCATTTTGATGGATCTCTGTTGCTTTGTGGCAAATAGCAACTCATTTAGAAAACTGAATGTGTGGTGGTACCGTTATTCAGTAAAATTCCTGCTTTTATTTTTTTGCACAGGCACTGATGTTGGGAAATAGTGACTTAATTATTATTCTTCAGTCACCATCATGTTTCAGTGGTGGCTCCTTGAAGAAAAGCATGCTGTGGATGCATGTCTCTACAGGTCTCTGCTGTTGTACCAGTTTCTTAGGAGCTTTGCATGATACTTAGGCCTAAGCTTTGAAAAGTGGGGAGTTATCAGCTCTGCTCATCTCTCCAATGAGAGAAAACCTCAGAAAATTTGAGGGCAAGGAGAAGTGTCACTCCCCTCCTCTTCCCCACCACCGTGACGCTGGCTCCAGCTGCTGTGCTGGGGTACACCAGCCTACTCCAAATGGTCTGAATAGAGGAACATGTCCGCAGCTGGTATATCCTGAGAGTCTGGCTGTGGCTTGGGCTGAAGGCCAAGTCATCCTCCTGCATGTTTTTTTGGGAACAGTAAACCCCTAGAGCTAACCCAGTAATGCTGCCCGATGCAGCTGGTTTCAGGTCCTCTTCCCTATGCTTTTCTGTATGTGATGCTGAGTTGCTGGTCCTGTTTTATGTGTTTTATGAGTCGGAAGCCTCCTGGTCCTGTGTTTTACGTGTGTGTTGGAGTTTGAAACCTCCTCTGGTCAGCCTTGTGTTAGCAGCTGCCGAAGTCCTCTGGTCGGGTGGCAGAGTGGATAGACCATTAGCCCCATCCTGCCCGTATTCGGTTACGGTGGCCGTACGTAGCGCTAACGGCTTAACTGCTCGTTGATGAAAACCAACGGCAAACACTGCGTGGAGTGCGCGATACAGCGGATGGCAGAGCCTGAGCGAAGGGCGTAGGCCAGCACCTTCAGCTTAAATCAGGTTTAACATAAGTTAAACAAAATTTTAACGTGAGTTTTGTAAATTTCATAAACTTTTAATATTCAGTTTGTATGATCTTGGCAATTGCTCTGGAAAAGAGACTCAAAGCAGCCGTCAAACCCCCCAGATTACATTTGGGGGGGTGGGGAGGAGGTCGGTATCTACTGAGAGGTAAAGAAGGTGGCACTGTGTGGGGTCCCCCTCCTCCCGCCCCTTTCTCACGCATCCC
>NW_010244297.1:0-7997 GCF_000690775.1 Eurypyga helias
TTCCCCATGCTCTGTGCGTTCCCATGGAGGCATTTAGGTGGACCCCTGATGAAGCTGGCTTGTGGACCGGACCATCTAGGGATTCCCCTCTTTTGCCTGCCAGGTGTTCTCCTGGTGAGCAGTGATTCTTCTCCAGGCTCTGAATAATGGTAATACCAAGGGGCAGGAGTCCAGCAAAAAGCCTGCATGTCCATAAATCCGTGTGGAAATCTCCATGAAAGCAATGTTAACTCTACAGCAGAGACTGTGGTGTCCATCCCAAGCTTCACTGCTCCATCCAGATCAAAATATAGGCTTTCCCTTTCTTTCCGCCACAGAAGACGTGTCAAGGTCATGCATACATTTGACAACTTCACATATTCATGAATCACGAGTTCACCCTCCACCAAATCATGTCACTGCCATCAAAGAACTTCAGACTTGTGTGTTTTTTCTGTTGTTTGACACTTCAGGACTGAAACTTCTTCAAATACGAGTGTGAAACCCTTACTTATATTTAGATAGGAGCTGTGATTTTCACATATTCATCTAATTCTACCATTTCTGACTTAATATCACAAGACTTGTGACAAAAATCACAGGACCTGGCAACACTATGTGATACCCCAGAAATAAAAGTAGGTGTTCCCCACAGGAGATATTTCTGTAAGGGCTTACTGCGGCAGGTATGGGGCTTGCTGGGTTCGCAGGCAGAGCACTCAGCGCTTCCCAGGCTCAGGCACTCCCTGTTTCCAGCATGGCAAATGCATTTTCTCATTTGTTTCAAAGAATGGATTTTCATTTAAAAGGAAGTCAGGAGCAGATACCCTCCTATAGCAAATAGTATGTCAGCTGGCTTAAAAACCATTCCATGTTTAGAATTTAGCCTAAGTTCTTAAAAACTTTCATTTGGTTTTCTGCAAGCATTCAACGCTTGGCAACAGACCAGCGCAACAGGCTCAGCAGACTCACCCGTGCTACAAGAGTTTTAAAATCCAGGGTGAGGGAATGCGAATAAGCAGCAAAACTTCTGATAAATGCAGTTGCTCTGATAAACACCGCTGCCATTTTTTTAATTTGTGAAGAATTATCCTGTTATACTGTAATGTACATCAATTAAATTATAAACATCCATGCAGGGAGGGGGCTGTCTTGTACCTCTTTGTGTAGCTCATAGCATTTTAACTTGTTAAGTTCAAGCTCTCAGTTCCATAAAATACACAAGGGAATGCAATTCTTGTGTAGCAGAAATGGGAGCATGAATCCAGGCACTGGCTGGCAAACATTTAAGGGTTAACTTAATAAACACGAGTTTTTACATGCCTATTTTAGATTCTCAGCTGCTTTAACCTCCTTCCTGCACAGCACTTATTTTCCTTCTGACAATAAATGTTTACATGAGCAATAAAGCTAACTGCAGGGGGTGCAGCTGTCATAAACTAAGGACAGTCCCAGAGGGAATAGAGCCATAAATCTTATAAAAACAGTATGGGTGTTGTTTCCTTATCTTCTTGTAACTCTCGTGTTAGACACCTAAATAAATGATAGTAATCCAACGCCCTGGCACAGGGACAGTAAATTTACCTACCTTCACCATTGCTTGCCATGGCTATCAATGTCCTTGTCATCCCAAGGTTTTACTTTCCCCCTCAAAACATTACTCAGACTGCCCTCATCCGTAGAACAGGGTAACTGGGCTCCCTTCTCACACAGCGTGTTGACCCAGCCATCCCAACGAGTGAATTTATTTCACTCAGTAACTTGCAATCCTATTGTAGCATTTTAAAGTCACATGATAAAATTAAAATGCCAGGGAGCAAAATCATTCAATACAATTAAGATATTTGCAGAGATGTAGAAAATAAAGGAAATTCAAAAGAGCTGCAGAGAGGCAGGATGCAGCATTACTGGGCCACCCTTCACACGTGTACCTTACCTGCTTTTAAAAATCCAGGCACGGTATTGCTAGTAGAGCAGAACAGTTCCCTCCTGTGCCTACAGCTCTGTTTAATCCTAGGTTGAGATGTGCCTTCTTTGCAAATTGATTGTTTGATCATTTGTCCTACACTCTTCCTGGGTGTCAGAGAAGAACCTTCATTCTGGTATGCATGGAGGTTCCTTACTCTCCCCTTATTAAAGTTCGATTTGCCCTTTCCCATCTTCTGAGACCTCGCTTGTCCCTCCACAGTATCCTGAAGCTGTATCAATGATGGTTCAAGTATCGCTTAGCGAATTCATTAGTGTTTTAGGATGAATTTCATCAAGGAATCAAATTTATCTTAAGATTTGTGATCTTTCTCTTGCTTTATTCTAGCCTGCAGTCCTAGCCCCATGTTCATTGCATTCATTCATTGCATTAACCAGTGAACTTTTCAGTTATGACTAATCCAAAGTAGACATTAAGTGGTTGTCATATCTGGGTCCATTTTTGCTTTTCCCAAGAAATACCTTACCTGTAGTTTTACTCTCAGTTTCTTCCCCTGCCTTTCCCTCTTCTTTCATTTCTCTTGCTTGCTGTAACTCACATTCTCTCTTACCTTTCTGAATAGCTCCACTCACCTCTCTCTGTGCTGCTCCTCAGTCATTTGCCACATTTCCATTTTTTGAGTTTTTCTGCTCCAATTTTATATCCTGAGAGTTCCTGAGGCAGCTGTATCAGGTTTTTGCTGTCCTTTGCATCGGTTTGTCTGGCATGCCTTTAAACAGTTTCTGCTAGTGACTGCCAGCTCTCCTGCACCCTATCCATCAGATTGTTTCTGCACAGATCCTTTGTACTTGTTCTTTCACTGTGTAAGAATTTGCCTTTTTGAGGTCCATCTTCTGTATTCTGCTGCTCTTCCTCCTCTTCTTAAAAATGTGATGTCACTTATTTTCACATTCACCCAAATGTCACTTTTAACAAGCCTTCCCCTACTGTAGTCAGAAGCAACTGCCACCCCCATTCCCACCCCCTTCAGAAACACTCACCGAGGCATACGTTTGAACTCGTGGCAGTTGTACACTTTTCCAGCAGAGAATTAGACAAAGTCACCCAATATTAAAGATGGATGTTATTTCCCCAAGTAAACTTCTGCCAGCTCCTCCTAACTGCAGAGTCAGTGCTGAATGCCCAGCAGCCCACACTCCATGCCCTTTAACCCTGCGTTCTCCAACAACATACATTAATTAACGAGCATTTCACCTCATGCTGAACTGCGGAGAATGTACAGAACTTTCTTCTCACCTGTCCTATCTGGAACAAGCTATCATTTAGCATGCCAAGATTCTAGTCCTAACATTTGTCCCACAGGCACTTGCAATTCTTCTTAAATTGTCTTTTATTATGAGAAAGTCTTTTAACTTCTTTTTACAGTTCTAATGTCCCAGCCTTTTGCACAGCAGCATCTCAGATGTTCAGCTGGTTTTCCCAACCTTTGTTCCTGTGCGTGCTCCTTTCACACATTTTGGTTTTATTTTCACCCACCTGAGGACTTCCACCACTGATGCTATTCAAGCCTTCACTCTCAAACAGGATCCAGGAGTGTTTTCCACTGGCCGACGGAGCCCAGCCGTTCCCAGCAGTCCTGCCAGCAATCCCCATGCCAGCGGTGTGGAAGAGCTGCCGCTGCCATGGCTGGAGTGCAGAGCTTCGTGAGGAGGTTTCACGTCCTTGTATCTCATTTTTCACTTGTGGACGCCCTGCCAGGGCCTCCAGCTGGCCCCTCGTAGGGACTGCTTTGCGCCAAGACTTTATAACGCATCTTCTTAAAACTCTGATCCCTTTGCATCCTCCCAAACATCGCCAGCAACCCCGCAAGCTGCCTGCGTGGCCGCAGCCGGGCCGGCAGTGCCCGCAGGCGGCAGGGGTAGGCGACAGAGCCCGTGCCAGCCTTGAGCACAGCCAGAAGCTAACACTGCACGTGGGATGCGAGGACACATCTGGTTACAGAAGCTGGCTGGGTCTGAGAGGGTACTGAAAAACTGCAGACAAAATGGTTCACAGCACAAGTATGTCCTGATAAACACTGACTAGTATTAATTAATTGATTACTTAATTGGAGCGAGTGTTGAGAATTAGATCCATTAGCCTTCCACAGTACATATTAAGAAGTGCATTGCAGGGGTGCAGACTGTTGTAATGCATAAAAATACTGAGCTGCTTAGGAACAAACCCAAACTCCTTTGCTGCGACTTCCATGTAGCTGAAGTTCAAGCACGTGTTTTTGATCTCTGTTGTGTATGGCCAGGATGGAACAGGACATTTCTAGGCCTACAGCAAGCTACAATAAGATGAATTTCAAAACTGGAACTTCACGCCTGAAAGTCTGAAGAGGATACCCGATTCATAACAAGCAGGACATACCATAAAACAATTACTGGGCCTTGACATAAGATCACATTTCCATCATGACAGGAATATGACAATACCCATTAAACAGCTGATGACACGAGAATAAAGAAAACTTCAACCTGGACAAAAGTAACTATACTGTGTGACTATACATGTGTGTGCACATGCACAGCAGAATAAGAGCCATATCAGTTATTTAACTATTAGAAATGGACAAAATGAGAAAAAAATACCTTGTTTCCTCACACAGATCAATAATAAGAAAGGAAGGCAGGTTTCCAAAAACCTACTGCACCCCTTTATTTAGAGCGCTCTCTCAGGGATGCCGCAGCAATCATCTGAGCCACTCTGCTCCAGGAAGGAAGGCTGTGCTGCTCCCCCCCTCATCCCTCAATCTCCCGCCACCACTGCAGCCCGCACAGCTCTCAAGCTCTGGCAGGTACACCCGCTATAGGTGGTCAGTGGTAAGCTCCCTCGCGGGGCAAAGCGTACTGTGGTAAGGCAGGGCATCCCTCCATATGCCTTCCCTTCTCCGACAGGCTCTGGAGGCGTCTCTGCTGCACCTACCCTCACATGGTTTCTAAATGCAGAGCAGGCGAATTAAACCAAAAGGCCTTCCTGATACAAAGCAATGGGGGCTTTTAACTAAAACCAAAATTTTATTGTAGATACGACTGCGTAAAAATATGGGGGATTTTTCATTCTGAAATGCTTAAAAAACCCTGGTAAAAGAAGGTTGCAGTCTTACGATTGTGTAATTTTTATCAGTCACAGGAGACACACACAAACTAGCTACCATTTCGCACCAGAGCTACTGAAGAATGCTATGATGCTTTCGCCACGGTCACAGTACATAGTACACTGTAGAGATGGCTACAGACCGCCAGCCTCAACATTCATATTTTATTTGTATCAGACCTTGAAGCATTTCTGTTAAATAACCATCTTGGAATATAGAAAACTTTCAAAATCATATGAATAATTAACTTTCTATGTTGTCTTTAAGGCACATATTTCGATCCAAATTTCATTTTGGTCCAGAGGAGCAACTGTATGTCAGACACCAGCTATCCAGGTATCTGACGGCTGGGTTTGTTATAACTATCCTCATGTCCATAGACTTCAATCACATGTATTGAATCCACTGTCTGTATCGCAGTGCTGCGTCCTGGTACAGCTGGTTTCACAGGTGCACTACTGCTCTTTGTTAACTTAGGCAGATACTCATTCTCTTGGCAACACGCAGGAGCGATGATGTCCCTAGTCCACTCCTCCTGGAACCTGTAAGCATTAAGGAAAGAGTTATTTCTGGTTTTCAGTTCCTCTGGTAAGGACACAGACCTGTCCAATGCATTTTACTTGCGCATCAGGCATTTTGCAAACTCACATCTCTCAGCATTAAAACCAGTCGGCAGCAGTCGGGCAAATAACTGTGTCTCTGCAAAAGCTGCTTCAGACCTTAAAAATACTTGTGAGGTTGGTTTTATATGGGGTTGGGGCAGATGTTTGTTTTCCACCAAAGGAGTCCCCAGCTTCAATTCAGTGCTACACTACCTAGAGAATCTTACTAAGAACACTTGAATGGCGAGACTGGTGCAGAAGGAAAAGTCCTTGCTTGGTTAGCAGAGCACTGCTGGGAACTCAAGAGCCAGTTGTGCTCAGTGGGATCTGATGTGTAATTTGCCAGTGCAAATTTGATTTGTGCTGGCAAATAACATTTGATGTGTGATTTGCCAGCTTGACTGCCCGACCTGGGTGCCGCCCGGCCCTCCCAAAAGGGACCCAGGCTGAGATGCTGTATTTGCCAGCTGCGTGTTCACCAATTCATCTTGCACTCCACCTTTCCACACCAGGAAAGGAGGGTTTGCCCAGCTGCGGCGTCAGCCAGCACCGGCTACTGACCCAGACAGCAAATGACCCAGCAGTGCATGGTGTGGGCAGAGCAGCAGTGGCAGCAGAGATGGCAGAGTTGCTGAAAAGATGCTCAGTAAACTACATACAAGCAGCTCAGGAAAAAGGGGGGATGGGATCAGCTTGTTCTTGAGCTCTGCTGCAAGAAGCGTGATGGATGCAGCTGGATTTAAGCAGGTAAGACACAGCCCTCTTGGGTTTGTGCTAAATTCCTGGAGTTGTGTGGGCTTTTGTCAAACATCAGCTACTCCACGGCAGCTGTTTGCACACAGGGCGGATGCTGAGGTTCCTTGCAGGTGAGCTAGCTCACATGGCTCCTCTGGCTTCCTCTGAAGACATCGGTGTTGGCCACGGAACGCAGCAGCCTGCACACCCACATCCAGGACAACACCGTCTTGTGCTTTCATACATGAAAAGCTGGTCAGGAAACAGAAGCTGCATTCTGCAATTACCAGTTGCAGAAAGCCCGCAGAAACGCTCATACACGGAACATGCATACAAAGAGGAACCACAGGGGACTGACAGCAAATAAAACCAAATAACCAAAGTCTTGCTGTTCTGGTACAGAGGAGGGATACTGCAGGTACAGCTTTCTTGCAGAGGAGAATAAATCTTGCTCTGCATTGGAAAGCTGTATTACAAAACTGTTTGGGGCATGAGCTACAGTCAGGTAGTGTAATGGCATCTTAAATCACCTCTGCCGTTGATGTGAGAAGCCACTGTGTCAGTGTAGTCAGAACATACTCATTCAGGAGGTGCTCAGATGAGCAGAATTTACCCATCTGTAATGTGGACAACTACAAATCCACCTACTGCTCAAAACAACAGCCTGATAACTTTACCCACGATGTATTGACTGGTACTGTTTCAACTGTGCCTTTTTGATCTCAGTGCATCAACAAATCTTCAAGAATCTTTGTGCTTGACATCAAAACACCTACCTAAGTACCCCTGTGGCTTGCCATCAGGGAACAGAAGCTGGAAGGAGTAATGCAGGCTGCAGATCTGACTGCTGAAAGTACTTGCTACTATGCTTTTACTATTTTTTCAATAGACAGAGGAACTTAGTTCTGTTTTATTGAGGCGGCAGTCAACATTTACAAAATTAGAATCAGATCTAAAGAGCATGTACTGGGAGAACAACTGGAATAAAGTTTTCGATGGGGTAGCCACAGCCTTTGCCAATAGGCATGCTAGGATTATAATTCAAATCCAAGTATTCTGGTTATTTTGCAATAGAGTTTACCTGGGCAGAATTAATCTCATACTGATATTTCTCCCATGAAGTTCTGCATGATGAAACTCTGCAACTGCCCACAGTCTACCACCAACTCAGAAAGTCAAACTGGCTAAAACTGTACTTGCAGAACAACTATACTCCAGGCTAGGCAAACTATTCCTCCCATTTCAGGAAATATTAAGCTTCCATGGACTGCGCCAAGCCTGGGTTGAGGTGATAGCACGCACCCTTCATGCACTGCAGCGCATTAGGGCCTGTGGACATCAGAGGGACAGTGAAATCAGCGGAGGTCCACCTAAGCAGAGATGTGCCACCAAGAGTGTCGACAAGGGAGAGATAAATGGGCGCACAGTGGGCTCTCTGAAAGCATGGCTATCACTCAGACGCAGCATCCAGCCTCCACTTCCTACTAACCTTGATCAAATAGATCTTATTTGAGTGAAGAAAGGGAACAAGGTATAATTGATAAAGGTCACACCGGTTCCTACAGGGATTCCAAGACAGTTTTTTGCACGGTCTGTAAAAAATTCAGCGCCA
>NW_010244298.1:0-29047 GCF_000690775.1 Eurypyga helias
TCTTTTTTTCCCTTTTTAAAGATCATATATATCATCTGATATTTTTGAAGAAATCCCTGTGCTAATCCTGATGGCACAAATTTACAGGGCTTTTAAAAATGGTGGTAGGAAAAATTCATGGAGAAATACCTACTGATGGCTACCAAACACAAAGGTATTTCCCCCGAGCTACTGTCCTTCAGCAACAGCCTGCTGGAAGAAACATTTCTCTTGCCCTAGTAATAGTATGTCCTCAGCCAGTGTCAGAAACAAGATCATCGGACAAGGACGATAGGACATAGTCCAAGCTACAAAGTAATACTTGCCTTCTTACATCTCACTTGTTTTGGGAACAGGTAAATGCTGTGGTCTCCTGCTACACATGCACTAGCTTCCACTAGTTTGGAAACTCTTGATAATCTTTCCATATGACTTAAACAATTTTTGTTAGCAAGCAAACTGAGAGTTTTTGTTCCAAAGCTTCCTGAGACACTACACTACATCAACTTTCAGGAACAAACTATGTCAACTTTCTGGAAAAAAAAAAAAAAGCTTCATTCCTGTGGGCCATTCCAATATTTTGTGTACAACTACCTTTTTTAGCATCCAACCTAGTACAGACTCGGCCACAGACAGGAAGCGTAAGGGATGTTCATTACTAGCCAACCAATCTTCTTCTAAAATCACTGAACACTCAGTGTTCTACACTTAAATGTACATAGCAGTTGTTTTATTACAGATTTAGATTACAGGCACTCAGCAGAATAAAGTTAACTGAAACTCTCATCACGAACCTTCTCTTCTTCATCTCTCCACTATAAATAGGGTAACCCTTGTCACTTCGACAATCCTAATTACATAAAAATAGTAAATGACTGGTTTTGTGTACTGACAGCACTGTGTGTAGCATTAATCAAAGACAGGCTTGTTGCATTAGATAATGTTTTTTGATGTTGGGGGTTTTTTCACTGCTTTGATAGAAATTATTGCAAGCAGCAACCGCTCCAAAAATTACTGGGAAGAATTCCTTATGATGAACTGCTGAATAACTGTGTGTTAGGAATTAAAGGAGGAAGGAACTCATTCTGCTATATGAATCAAACAAAAACTTAAAAACTGTGTTGCTGAAGTTAGAATGAGAATGGGATTCTGTGCGAGAGAGACGCATGCAGGAAGCATGGAGATGAGAGAGGCAGAGTACGAGGGAATGGAATCCTGAAATGGTGGTTAATTGTTCCAGCTGACATCCGAAGCGTGAAGAGGAACTTACTCATGCAAAAACAAATCTGAGAAGAAACTGAGAGGTAGCATGTGCTGACTATCAATGCATACACACACACACTCTGTTATGGTACGATATTGGTTACAACATGGAATAATCATGGGAAACATGACTTTAGCAGCAAGGCAAAGAAAGAAAAAGGATAGATTTCAGCAATGGTAAGGAAGTTAATAGAAAACAGAGATACTATCCTCTGTGGATAAACTAGCCAGGAAACCTACAAGTAAAACTGACACCAGTTGTAGGTTCCTAGGGAAATTAAAAAGTACTCTGCAAAAACACATCACCCCTATAGCTAGTCCCACAGATGAAAGCAACTACAGAAATTAAATGCTTGCTTTACAAGTTCTTTTGAAGTGTGTATTACTGAAAGCAAGGTTGTAAAATACCTAACACATGAACAGCTTGGATTTTTCCCCCAAGAATGGAATATAAGACTGTATAAACACATGTATCCTCCACATAAAAGAAAAAAAAAAGGCATTCAAGGCAAGGATTAAGTCAGTACAGTTACTACACAACAGGCTGTAGTGTCCAACAGATGCTTAAGTTCTTTTTCTTAGTCAGGAAACCAACTAAATGAAGGTAACCTAATGAACCTTAGAAGTAACTGGTGACCCTCTCTCCTGCTGACCTGAGAATAAGCAACCAAACCCTAAGTGAGTTTAGGGCCACTCCTGCCTTTATAAAGTCAAAACTTTTGCTAGATTCCCAGGAAGCATATGAACAAGTGGTAACAAGACCATTTTATATGCCCCATCTCATTCCTCACTTCAGCAGTCGGAGCAGCGCTATCAGCATTCAGAACAGAGCATGGCAGTGATTGCAGCAGCACTCATGGGTATCTTCGTAACTCTACAGCTTATTCAGCCAATCTTTCTACCAGCTTTGGCTTAAATGACCTACTGGGCTGCTGACCTACCTGCAAGACTGAAGCGAATAGACCTGTAACCTTGTCAGCCCCAAACAGGCTCTACTGAACTGAAGGGCAGGCTGGTCCTCATCCCAAGCAGAGTTTTAGAACTGACCTTATCCATTTTAAAATTCCATCTTTAAAGTAAAGATGTAAAGATGTAACGAAGAATGCCCTCTGAGGCAGAGCTTTACTGCTTTGCAATAACCTTTTCAGGTGTTACAGTCTTAAACACATAAATAGTTAAGGGGTATGTAAGGGGTATCGCAGCACAGCCAGACACTAATGCATTAGGAGGGACTAGAGCAGTTAAAAGAGAGTATGGGGTGAGATTACAGGTGAAAAAGAAGCAGACAACCCAAAAGTTAATTGATCACTTTTAAAACTTTGTCTACATGTCAATTACAATCAGAAAAATAAGATCAGCCTTCCGAGATTTCATTTTAAATGAGTTATTTATGCATTCAAACATTCGGCTTTTCTTACTGTTACTTACATGACCATTAGCAATATCCAGTAGATCTTTAACTCTACATCCTCTTACAGGTCCCACTTCATTGCAAATTGAATCTTCAATAACCAGAAAATTGGCCTTGTAAGACGTGAGTATCTTATAAATATCCTCTGCAGACCTCTTTGAATAGATCTGATAAATCTATAAATTAAGAAAACATGTTTATGCAATGCAATTAGATATATGAGGGGGGGAGGGTGTGATTTATCTGCAATAACAAGTTAGATGTACACACCAAGCTACAAAACATTTGATTTTGAAATCTCCAAAACAGGTGAGGTAATGGCCAGCGTTACCAATGAACAGGAAGTATTTCTCTGGTGATGGAAAGTTCTTATCTTATATACTTCAAGTGGCCTGAAAAGTCTTCAGAAATAATATTTTGATATCTATTCCTGTTCAGAGACAAGCTCTGATAATTTACTTGATACTCCCCTGTTTGCTGGACTCCTATGTCCTCCTTCCTTCTAATATGTTTGAATTCTTTTTTTTCCCTCATTACATTTGGTGAAGAAGACCGTTCCTGTGAGATGCTTTTCAAGCCAAGTATCTTGCTAGAGATTTCCATCTCCCTACTGTAATCCTGGAGTGTTGAAATACAGACTGAGAACTAGTGTAGAACTGCAGTTTTGATTTCTTTGCTGGGCAGTCCTTGGGCAAGTCCATTCTGTGGAGAATTAAAATGGGTCACAAGCATTCAGAAATGACAGCCTGCCTAAAACTCACCATGGTCACACTGCTCACAACAGGATCTTGTTCATGAGGTGATAGGTTATGTATTGGTCTTGTTATCTTTCTCTACAAGATGCCTGCTCTTTTCTCACCTTAGACCGTGAACACTTTGGAGAAAAGGCAGTATTTGGAATGCCACTCACATGCAGTAGGAGTGGCACCAAAGAAATAATCTGCACTGCCAGGTGGCCTGGATGGCACAGAAGAGCAGTGCAAATGTGTATGTCATGAGGAATGCTTTTGCTGGGTTTGGCTGGGATAGAGCTAAATTTCTTCACAGTAGCCGGTATGGGCCTGTTTTGGATCTGTGCTGAAAACAGTGTTGATCACACAGGGATGTTTTCATTATTGCTGAGCAGTACTGACACAGAGTCGAGGCCTTTTCTGCCTCCCCACAACACCTCACCAATGAGGAGGCTGGGGGTGCACAAGAAGCTGGGAGGGGACACAGCCTGGACAGCTGACCACAACTGACCAAGGGGATATTCCAGATCACTGCCGTCATGCTCAGCATAAAAAGTTGGGGAAAGAAGAAGGAAGCAAGGGGACATTTGGAGTGATGGTGTTTGTTTCCCAAGTAATCTTTACGTGTGTTTGTTTCCCAAATAATCTTTATGTGTGATGAAGCCCTGCTTTCCTGGAGATGGCTGAACGCTTGCTTGCTGATGGGAAGTAGTGAATGAATTCCTTGCTTTGTTTTCCTTGTGCAAGTGGCTTCTGCTTTACCTGTTGAACTGTCTTTACCTCCACCCGTGAGTTTTCTCACTTTTACCCTTCTGATTTTCTCCCCCATCCTGCTGCGGAGAGGGAGCAAGTGGCTGTGAGGGGATTAGTTGCTGGCTGGGGTTAAACCACCACAGTGTTACAAGGTCACCTTCTTTGGAGAATTAACATTTATAGTACACCCACACATCTCAATCAGGCATTTCAGTCTTACATGAAAGCACAGTCTATAAATCACTGATAAAACACACATGTTTATGGAATTGGATACTCACATTTTCATTTCTTTTTAGAAGATCATCATCATTATATAAAGGCAAGCTCGACACCATCCATCCGGTACAAAGCTTAATCACACCCATTAACTGTGGGCTGCCCGCAAACACAGCAGCCACAGGAGCCTGTCGTCTGCAAAAGCAACATCAACATACACCTCTGAGTACAGGATGCATTTCCCAAAACAATGTTTTTAATATTATACACTGTGTGAATCTTTTAAGGTGCTACAGTATGATTGGAGTACATGAAGATACCATTGGGGGTGTAATTACAATTGGTGTTAATGTTTCAGTGGTAGTAGTTTCCTTGCCAGGAAAAGCTCAGACCTGCCACAAGAGAGAGTTTGCATGGAAGGTGTCCTGCTGGGGCAAGGGTTGATGGCCATTCTCCTCCCCTCCTTGCAATCCATGGAGCACCATTCAGAGTGGTCCTGAAATGGAGCAAACTCTTGCTTTTCTGAATGGTTGCTTACTTGTGACAAGCTTGTGAGGGAGGGTAAGTAGAAGGAGAAACATGATGTTATCTAGTAAAGGAAAGACTTTTGATTATTTTCAATTGATGTCTAGAACCATGTATTTCATAGAATCATAGAATGGTTTGGGTTGGAAGGGACCTTAAAGCCCACCTAGTTCCAACCCCCCTGCCATGGGCAGGGACACCTTCCACTAGACCAGGTTGCTCAAAGCCTCATTCAGCCTGGCCTTGAACACTTCCAGGGATGGGGCATCCACAGCTTCTCTGGGCAACCTGTTCCAGTGCCTCACCACCCTCTCCGTGAAGAACTCCTTCCTGACATCCAATATAAATCTCCCCACTTTCAATTTAAACCTGTTAACTCTTGTCCTGTCACTATTTCATCATCTACAAATAAATAGTGTCATGATAGAGAATAATGTCTACAGTAATTATGTTTCTGGTTTTGGTTTAATCTTTTGACTATGCGTATTCCTGCATAGAATGAAAACAGTCATTGTCACACTTTATTACAGACTTTGGGAAACTTTTCCTGCAGACAAAATTCAAAATAAATTCGTATTATCAGAGAAAAATTTAAGAAAATATACTGTAATAATGACATTCAATTAAAATTCCAATATGGATTACTAAGTATATCCTTAAGGAAAAAAAATTCTTTATTTTCATTAAAAATATGAACAGCTGCTACAAATAACAGTAGTCAAACTGCTCTTAGCTGAGTGAGTCTCAATGCAATTCACCATGATTAATTATGTACTTGAAGTGCAATATATGCAGACTAATGTAAAAGCCATTAGGTACTTGGCATTATTCCAGCTGCTGCCTTGAAGAACTACAGCAGTGACAAACAACATACAGTGCTATTAACAAAAAGAAGAAATAGCTGGAAAACCGTAATTACCAGCCTTGTCATTTCTGATGACGAACAGGTTGACGTTGAAGACTACGTAAATACAGAAAACAATATACTAAAAAAATACAGTTAAAGGGAATTAAGTTATTTGAACACAGGGGATTTAATTGTCAGAAAAGTGCAGTACCTAATGACATAGTTCAAAGTTACATTAAATGAGGCCAGAATCCAGGTCCAAAACTTTTGGTGAGAAGAAAAATATATCTGTGAAAATGACTCTGTGTTAGCTGTTATATGGCTCAGTATGAACTACATAACATAGCTCAGTATTTGCTATGCCATTCCTAGCCACACAGATCAGAACCCTTCCAGCCTTAAAGGGGAATTTTAAATCATATAGGGTTAGGGTTAGGGTTACACTGCATGTCTCTTGACTAAAGTCTCTAAATCCTCACATACAGGCATTTCATTTTATTGGCTCATGCATACAAAAATTTCAGTGGCACTGTCCCCCACTGGCATTACAGTCACCATGAATCCTTTACTGTGCTGAAAAGTTAGTGTGCAAAGAACACAAGGCGTTGTCCACCTCTATATGGAAATTTGGTCTAGAAATTATATTAAACATGGTTTGCTTGTGTGTTTCAGGATCTCTTATAATCACTGATAAATTCCTGTCTCTTTCCATGGGAATAACACCACGTTTAAAATACACATTTCTCCTCCCATACAGCATTGAATGACTTAGCAAGGGAAAATTCAGATTAATAGAGGCAGCTCCACAAAATGCTGAGATAAAAATACCCTGACATAAAGCAGTAAAATAGAAACGTAGCACTTCATACTTACTTTATCCATGTCATAAGTTCTACTGTATCAGGATCATAGAATTCTTGCAGTTCTGAAAGCTCTGTCATTATCCTAGGGAAAAACTGAAGGAAACACGTTTTTGGTTACTTACAGTTAAAAACCAAATAATGTATAGAGTAAGTCATTATATTAAGGCCTTAAGTAACACAACAGAAATGGGTTTCATCCGAGTTTTCCCTCCTGATTGGTATTTTTGTTTGAATATTTTGCATAATACAGTTTACACTTACTTGACAGCAGGAGACCTTCTCCAAAATAAGTATGTTAAAAACAAGTTCTCATCTCTCCCTGTTTTATTGGAATACTTACAATAAGAAAACTAAAAAAAAACTCCACAAGAAACCTACGTGCCAATAACACTCATCAACTGGCCTAAAACCATAGTTCAGGTTTTCATATGTAAGCGCATACAAATAAGGGCACTGAACCAAGGAGTTGATAAATCTCTCATGGTAAACCTGCTTGAGCAGGACGGGTTGGACAGTTGTGATTTGATGGAAAGACGCTATGCGAGCGGGACAGGCGAGAAGAAATTTCCTAGAAGAGCATCATGTGCGTATGTGCCCCGGAGTTTCCTCTGACGTTTACTTCAATCACTGCAGTGGAAGGAAGTACACTACATTGTATGAAGTAGGATATCTCCGTTTATGCTCTTGAGAAACATGTTGGGAAAAGAAGGGATTCTGGGAAGTCAGACAGAATGCCAATTCCTTCAGACCAGCCCAGATTGCAAGCCTACACCACGGCTTCCCTAACCTGTCAAGTCTGAGAGGCGAAGAAACAACAGGTCCTTTATTAAGAGGGGAGATTTTGTCAGTCTTTGAGCAATTTTGAGCGTTGGCCTGAAGAAGGCATGGCTAGAAGCTGGCCAGCCTTGAGAAGCTGGAGCATGTTCATGCTGTAAATGCTAAGTGAAAGCTATGGGATGCCAGCTCTTTTAAAGTTATGCCACACTAAAGGGACAACTTACTTTGGGACAGCCATAGTGGACAGACAGTTGGAAGTAGGAGCTGTCTTTCAGCTGAGGAGTTTTCACCCCCATTACCTGGACAATTCAGCTGCCAAGTGATAGCAGTCTACAACCAGACATGTAGCACAAGAACAGCTGTCCTATGTTCATATCAGGGCTGAGGGTTGTAGCAGTGCTGTTACACCTGAACTGTCTCCAGAACAACAGGAAGAGGGACTATGGCAGACGGAGTCAGAAGGCAGCCAAGCAAAAAGATGCTGAGCTGTACACTCAGCCACAGTAACAAGTTAAGAGCCTCAAGGCATTTGCACTGTTCCACTACTATTAATCAAAGTTTCCAAGCTCAGGGATGAGTTATGAACCTGGACAGCAAACTCTTCACCACTGCCTCAAAGCAAAAGCTGGTTCTGCAACGGATGAAGCCCTCTAGAGTCCAAACCCCCACACTGCTTTGATTAGAAAATAATCTGAAAAACAGTTATTGGGTCAATTAAACTGGTTTCCTCTATTGTAATAGATTTCATAGTTCTTTGGGAAAACTGTATCTTTTTTCCAGACTATCTATTGCTCTGGCATAAGAGCCAGATGGTGTAAAAAGTCAGATTACATTGCAACCAAAATTTCTGTTACAAAACAGATGTTATAAAACCTGTTACAATACTGTTGGTCAAAACTGGATTTTATATTTGAGTCCCCATAAAATCATAGAATCATAGAATGGTATCATAGAAAGTATTCAAACTAACTACTTTGAAGCTATGTCAGTATAGCAGAGGGTTACATTTTATGGGCTATTTCACACATTTTTGGACTTATAGAAGATGAAGAAATAATTTCCAAATACTTTTCCCCACAGTTTGTCTGTGACTTCCAATAAAGTATTTATTTTAAACATGTAAACCTCTGTAGCTTTTCTTCCCTGTACTGTAGTATATACATAACCCTACACAAAGGATTTAACTCCATTATAATTTGATGGGAGCTTTTCAAACATTATTTGCATATGGACTCCCATTATTCTACTTCCATATAACCTCACACCCTCTCACTAAAACCAAGATTAGGGCAACACAGTTTTCAATATCCCGAGCTTTTATTTGGCAGTATTTTCTTTGTTGAGTCAGTTTATATATCCAGAGCATAAGAGCTGAATATAATAAAGTCTTCATTTACACTGAAACACTTATAAATTACAATAAGCGATCATTAACAAATTAAATTGTCAAACACCTCATACTGAAAAATGTAAACAGTTTTGTCTTAAAGGTCTTTTACAACCTAAGCAATGTTATGATTCCATATTTTCAGTGGATGACAGCTTTAATTTCATCATATATATTTAATTCCACCAAGTACATTTCTATTTCGATTCATATTGTGCCTACATTCAAAACAAAAACCACAAAGGTACTTTTCTTCTTACCTCTTTCCACAAGCTGAATCCAATTATTGTGGGAACTGCCATACTCAGAATAAGAGCCTAGAAAATACATGTTAGAAGAAATGGGTTATGCACCATTCCCTGTTCTCCAGCCACAGACTAACTGTTGATTCTTTAGTGGCTACATTTATGCCTGAAACCTTACAGTGACAGTAGGTAAAACTTTGCAGTTTTCTACCAGGCAAAAAAACTCTGCAAAAAAGAATTTGCCTAATTTAGCATGGAAGAACTTATTTGACCCATGATAACTTTACCATCAATATTAGGGATGGTTAATTACTACTCAAATAACAATGATGCAATGTGGACACGAGGTAGGGGACAGAAGAAAAGTAAGCACCCCACATACAAAAGCAATGAGATAACCTAACAAAGGAAAAAAAGAATAAAACAAGCAGCTCAAGCATCTGACCTTGTTGATGCTTTTGTTCATAGACACATAGAATGGTTAGGGTTGGAAGGGACCTTAAAGATCATCTAGTTCCAACCCCCCTGCCATGGGCAGGGACACCTTCCACTAGACCAGGTTGCTCAAAGCAGTTTAACGACACTGACATGCAAACCCCAGAAACCTATTCTTCAGCACACTGTCATGCCAGCTGATGTAACTTGTGCTTCTCAACAAGAGGAAAAAAGCAGGCCCACATAGCAGAAAGCACAAGGCATATGAAAGAATGTGTCCACCACCTACATTAACATATTCATACTACTTGATTGGAAGGACACTGTCAGTGTTTCTGATGTAACAGTGTATGGCATTTTCACAAGTGACACAGTGAATCTTCATTTAAGATATTTATTCCTATCAGCCTCTCAAAATTAAAGTAAATAATATCCTATCCTTATTTTATTAATAATATGAATACACAAAGCAGCTAAAAACTGCACAAAGCAACTCTGGGCCTACTAAGAATAAAGGTAGGTTTGGAAGCTGGGGGAGTTGTCTGCACTGTAGCACAAGCTCATCTTCAATCGCAATGCTTCCCCGTCATGGCCACATATGAACAAACTGAACTTCTTATGCGAAGTTAATTCCGTTTCTTACGGAGCAGCTTTATTCTCAGCAATGAAATACACCTAACTGCCCCATTTTTAGCCTCATTTCCTAGTGAAACAAGGCTTATATTGATGCTTCCCTGTACTTTTTCTCCTGCACTCCTCCTCAAAAGCACATGACCTTCTTGGCCAATCTCAACTAAATACGACACAGAGCTTGAGGTCTCAAAGATTTCTTAAAAGAAATTAAACAGATGAGTGAAAGAGAGAGATGAAGACAGCTCTGCTTCTTATGAGGAAAGGCTGTAGCGTGAACACAACTTTATCACCAGGTACCAGAGAACATGGGAAAGCGTGGTATGAAGAACGTAAGACACGGAAAGTAGACTGTATGAGATCCACCGCTCACAGATCTGTGTCTTCTTTCAAAAGGTTCTTCTATTGGTTGTGGGTAACTGTTGTTTGAAAAGTTATATACTTGCTAGCTGTATTTCCCAAGACACTGGCAACAGCAACTCACCAGCAATATCGGGTGCACAGCTCTCAGCCGAAGCCACTTGAAAAGCGTCATCCAAAGTTCGGGAGAGCACACACCAAACGCAGCAAGCATGCAGACATAAGGCGTCCACAGATATTTCAACCTGAAAAACATTGCAATAACTTAGTTGGGACTGTGCGTGCCTCTGGATTCAAGTTATTTATAAAAACATTCAGATTTTTTTCATATTTCTAACACAGTCTGGATGTTCAAACAATCTGAGATCGAATTTGATGGCACTGAAGGGTAAACCAAGGAAATCTCTAGCAGAAGAGCAGGCACCTGATTATCTGCTGCAAGATGTAGGAGCAAGATCCAAGGTTAAAGGTGACAAAATCCTTCACAGAGTTCAGGTGAGGATGAAAGAAAAACAAAGAGACTAGTAAAGTCACTTGGCTGTTGCAGTTTTCCAGCCAAGCAAGGTTAAAAAGCAGCTAGTCAGCAAAGCTGTACAGACTATAAGGGAGTTCCTGAAGAAAGGAAAGGAAAATATTTAATAAACAATTTACAATTTGCTGGTATTGCCTGCCTCTTAAGGATAGACTAGTCAAGTTAAACCCACTACACAGTAACGCAACAGGCTGCTCACTGTAAGAATCAGTGAATATACAGGTTTTAGGGTGATGAGTCTAATACAAATACAAGTCTGCCACCTTCAAGCTGATTTAGCTGAGAGCCAAGATTAGAACTATACCACCTTCCAAACATTAGCTTCTGTAGCTTTAAGGACTAACACAACACATTTGAAAACAGTTTTGCTACTCCTTTAACAGTTCAAGCAAAGGTGTACTTCATGCCAGCCTAGACACAGGAATACGGATAAGAAATCTTCCACATCTCAATATTCTAGAACTTAACACCGTTCATCAAAACACTACACAACATCTTGCTTCAATACATTATTAAAAGAATTAGGGCACAGTTCTACACTTAAATACTGTAAATGAAGTGATCAAAATTTGCTTCAATTAATGTCTTGGATTTCAGCTGCATTAAAGCTTGGAAAACACGTTAAAGAGACCAAGCACAATTCATCATACACCTGCACCCAATGTATAGCCAAAATGATTTTTGCTCTCTCCGTTACTAACTAGTACCACTATTTGCCAAATACATTTCTGAAAAGGGGTGAATTTCAAAGGGGTGAATTGTGTATCGCGTCCAGTTAGGAACCCTCTGTTGCTTTCAAAAGAGATACATCAAAATCAGACTTACCCTTCCACACACATCGCTAGACAACCAAGTAAAATTGTGTGAATTACATGATAAACTATTTCTGGCCTCTCTCCAATTCGACCATCCTCAAGTTTAACTGTCTCTTTCAGTGGTTCACCACTGCAGTTGGAGAAAATGAGACATCACTTAATTCAGACATTATCTCAGGCAAAGGTGCCAATAAAAATAATTTTATGACCATTAAGTCAGCAGTACACTGAGATCATACAGTGTCATATCATACAGTATTGTTGCACTGCTTATTTGGTTTTTGTACTTCATCAATGATCCATCAGTACCTGGCTGTCCCTTGTGTTGGACTGTAACCTCTCTGGAGCAACAGCTGTGAATGAATACAATGGGATCACTGCCTGTGACCGTAAATCCTGTTTTAAGGTAATCCAGCACCAAGAGACAGTCTTATTTAAGAGCATGCACACTCTGCAAACACTTAGATGAAGCATGCTGTACATGTATTCTAACCAACTTTCTTCATATCATTCATTAGCTTGGTGAAGAATTAGGGAATCCATAGGATGATCATTACGTATGGAATGTGTTTACCATTTTATAACAAAGCAAGATAACAAAACCAGGTTTTACTCACATTATTATAAATTCTAGTAATATAAATAAAAATCCTAACCAAAATCTTACAACAAATGCTTTTCTACAAACAAGATAACAAGGCACATAATATATAAAATTTTATTCTACCCCGATGTGATTTCAGTTACAATTTTATAATAAGCTTCCTCATGACAAATGGAAAAGTATTTGAGATTATTAACTGCTTCAAAATTTTAAAAGTGCTATTTCAACCACTAGCAAAAAATTGAAAATTTGTTTCATTGTTTTGAATATACTATCACACATCCAATCGGACAAACATTTTCATTTATAGCAGTATAATCTTTATATATTAGAAGTCTTGGTCCTTGAAAAAAAAATCAATAGATTTTTGCTGCAGAGCAGTGAGAAATTTGCCCTAATACCTGAGCAGTTACACCATTCGTCTTCTACCAGGAAGAGACAATTTCCTAGCCCTTGAGTTTCCAAGACAAGCTACGCTAGGATCTACAGTGTTATTCTTAGTCTGTAAACAGACAGCTCCACTACCTCTTCTCTCAAGGGAACTGTGAATCACTGTGAAACTAAAAATAATTGAGTCAGTTTTACTTTGGCTCTGTTCTCAGCAGCCAAGTCTGATGGACCTTATCACAGTAAATGAGTTTAAACGTGAAGCGTTAGAAATCTGAAATCTTCTCAACCCCACCCATCTCATCCTTCACAGTATGCAAATTTAGGGAAAAAACAACCCCCCAAACCCAAAACATAGAAACAACAACAATCTCTAGCAACAATCAGGTAACTTTGCTGACAGAAGGGGAAAACAGACAAACCCTCTTTCTCCCTGGCAATGGGAAGAGACAAACTTATCACAAAACGTCGGCCAGGGCTCCACAGGAATTGCACCTACGGGGAAACAAACCGGTGACAACTCCCTGTCCTGACTGGAGGGATGCTCAAGAAGCTCCTTGCTAAAGGACTTTACTCAGGAGCCTCTGGTGAGCCTTTCCACTGGTGCTCACACCCTGGCAAGCTCAACGGTGCAACAAAGCCTGGAGCAACAAGCACCATCAATCACAATCTACTTGGACAGCACTGAACCTCTTATTAAAGTTTTTTTATTTTTCAGTATAAATAAGCTACTTACCACATTCTCCTAAAAATGACCTGAGTTACAGAAAAAAGGCAGATAATTAATACTAAAATATAGAAAGGCAACAGTGATGACTGTGTTAGTCGCAAAAAAAAGTCTTGGGAGGGTGCCTGAAGAGATTCTTGACAAAGGAGCCAATTCATTGTAAAATTCCTAGTAAGGCAAAAACATCCTATTAAAAACAGTAACAATACCCCACAGATTAGAAGAAAAACCAACCCCAAACTCAGTGCACAACCAATCACAGTTTAACCTATTCATGTCATAGGAAACTATTTGAAATTTGCCTTTGAAAAGTTATCTTTTTATCATTTGAAACTGCCTTGCAAGTACCCTTTAGAGTCACTGTCAGAAGTTTATCTTCCAAAAAAGGATCTGTCATCTGAAGAGGCCAGACTACAGCTCTTTTGTATCACAAAAACCCAGCCTCCCATATAACTCCATTATGGGGACCACAAAGCACTTTGTTGTCACAGTGGATTAAGATTTTAGAGATATTGATGCAAGAAGGTATGCTTGTCCTCATTCCAAACGGGGAGATGAAGAAAGTGGTCATCTGAGATCACAAACAAGCCGGAGGCACTGACAAGAATAGAATCCTTCATGCTGAAATCCTAGTTCTGTAGCAGAACCCACTCGATCACTCTTCTTTCTCAATTAATGAGCAGAAAGACTATATATTCTCCCAAAAAGCACTACCAGTGTGTATTCTCAAGTGGAACTGGTGCAGCATGCGATGCTGTGAATGCATTCTTGTCTTATTTTGTTCTGCTTTCCTCCCTCCTTTCTTTTTTCTTTTCCCCCAAGCGAAGACTAGAGAACTGAACCACTTTCAATTAGGCAGAATCAGTTTAAAGATTAACAGCAGGGCATGTCCAAACTGGCCTTAAAAGACAGATCTTGAGGTTCTTGTGCTGCAAACCATAATTCCAATCTACAGCAGGCATAGTTGCACCCGATTTGTCTCAGTCACTGGCTTCATTGCAGAGTCTGACAGCCTCGACAGTAACATGCAGCAAGTGCCCAGGGGGAAAAAATAAAATCCATAATATTTAGTAGCTAAATAAACTGAAAATCTGACCAGAAGCAGTCCTTTCTTGTCTTGCAAAACACTTCAGACCGTGCATGTATGCGTGTTACACAATGCATCTTAGTCAACATCATTGCGTCTCCTCTTCCAAAAATTCCCCAACAACTTCACTCGTGTGTGATGTCGTTTTCCACTTCTTGCCATGAAAGGCTGTGCTGTAGTTTTGTAAGAGAGATGCAGTTCCCAGGAGAGAGTGCCAATTCCTGCACGGAATTGCAAGTCTTGGCTTGGGTCCAGGAGGCATTTGATTCTTTACCAACACACCATTTGGAGTTTTCCAGAAAACCTGTAGTTGCCTTTGTGTAGCCCAACATTCAACTCTTACAGACGCAAACAGATTTTCTTAGAATTACAATTCCCTCTGACTCTTAAGTTGTCCCTTGTCCTAGTTTCTTCCAAAACATACAGTTGGGTTTTTTTGGGGGTGTTATTCTTACAGAAGTAAAACCCCATAACCCAACTCTGTTTTGAGATACCAAACCAAAAATAAAACCCCACAACCCAACCCTGCGTTGAGATGGTATTGATAGTTCATGACTTGTTTTTCCAGGCTATACTAAGTTAGTACCACCACCTTTACCCTATTATCTTTGCTTTCAAGTTTTATTAAGCAACACTAGACTGGGTACAGAAAATTTTTGTTCCTTAACATCAAAAGAAAATGAAAAATCTACGAAATGCTTTCACCTCAAGGCTTGAAAAATATTGGGATGCCTCAGAAACCTCAAAATCCTAAGTAAATTCTGTATATGCATGGGTTTTGGATTCAATCTTAAAACCAGGTGACAAATGGAACCTATTTCCCTAACTCATCTATAAAATTCTCACAAGCCACTGAAATTTTACACTTCCCAGAGCAGTTTCAGAAGTTCAAATATCTTAGAAGGTGTAAAGAGTTAAAAAAACTTACTTAGTTGTGTTTAAGCCAAGTTTTACTTCTAAGAACTTCAGCAAATGCTCATTTTCTTTATGAGGAACAAACATCTGAAAATTAATTTAGCAGAGAAAAATCTTACCAAGTGCTGGAAGCAGCCTTCACATAGTCACTTCATTCAGATGACAACATGGCAATGAACAATCAACTATTCAAGATTTTGTTAAAACTAACAAATTGAATTAAGTGTGCCAATTAAGGTACTGGTATAGTATCGTAAATCTTCATTTAAATAAATCTATCTTTAGGGTTTCCTTGAGAATATCATTCTCTTCATTTCATTCATGTACCCCAAGAGGAGGGCAAGTGTAAAGCTGTCACTAAGTTGTCAAAAGACTACCGTGTGATGTAAAAAGGATCATGAAAAACGGACATGGACTTACCTCCAAGCAACCCAAAGAACATTGCGTTTGGCTCCACTAAACAACAGGACTGTAGCCAGCAAAAGTTACGAGCATTTGTAATCTTCACATAAATTGTTGGAGCAGCCAAAAGTTGTGTGTACTGACTACGTAATTTAACTCATATTTTTCAAAGTTAGGTTTTATTTTCCTGGAGATACAGCAAGTCTAACCAGTCTGAATGGCACAAGAAAACAATCAGACCTGAGCGTTCTCTCAAACATTTCAGGCTTCACTAGCTTCTTTATTTTTAAGTTGACGCTATTCATTAACACAACCAGGGTGAGTTTGAGACACAGAGGAAAAGCACAGAAAATCATGTAAAAGACTAGAGCCAGCAAGAGGGAGTTCAGTCAAAATACAAAACCAGGCTAAAATCCCACTATGTGATCTCAACTCCTAGCTGACTCCTACACTAAGTGGAGGTCTTTCTTCCCATGTTCTACTTGAAATTTAACTGAAAATTGCCATCTACCCTGACACTACTCGTACCTGTTCCTGGCTAGTAGGTCTTCTCCATTCACAAGAACATTTTTTTGAGATTCAGAACTGTTTGTAAAGGCCATTCAATTATAACAAAAAACTCATTTATGAAACAGCCGAAGTGTGATTTAAAGAGTATTTTTACACTATGCTTTAACCTCAAATAAAAAAAACCAAAACCCTCCAGAAACCAGCTGCTTGAGTTGTTAAAAGACTTTTTATACAGATACAAAAATAACTCCAATTTGCTATGAATTACGCTATGAACTCTCTGTTCAATAAGCAACACTTCAAACGATTTTCCAAAGATAAACCTGCAACTTTCCACTGAGATTTTGATGATTAAAATCACATTTACAGAGGAATCTTACCTTTAGTAAGAAGTTTAGTGTCACCGTTACTGTAAGTACCAAATAAATGTACATTATTTTCAGCAATCTTGACACAAATGTACCTTTTTTCATATTCATCTGCAAAAATATTTTAAGAAGGATGTATCATTTGTAGTTCAGTTTAAACACTAAAAACTACACTCAGATTTAGAGGAGAGTCCAGTTACCTGAAGGCATTTAGAGAGCATTAAAGCTGCTACAAGACTCAGTAATGGTGACACTAGTAAGGCTGAATTTTCAAACTGCAAAAGGTATCCCAAGAAGAGAGAAAACAAGTAGATCTTGTATACTTCATACACCTGTTGAAGAAACAAAATAAAACACAGTAAAATAAATTACAGCAGATATATGTCCTGCTTTTTAGAGCAGTAGAGAGCTCACTCATTTCTCTGTTAATCAGGGGATTCGTGGATCTCCATCCTCCAACTCACGAATCTAGCAGGCTACCGTTTGGCGCTGGGAAGTATTTCACATCAACATGATCCTGGGCAGCCTCAGCAACTAGTGCACAACTACTCCACAAGAATTCTGTAAAAATGCCGAAAGCGGAGGTATTTTACAAGGCCTCCCCATTCTGTAACACCTCACTGTGAGGCAGCACGAAGCAGGAACCACAGTGCAACAGAACGAACAGGCAGTTTGTGTGAAAGAGCAGAGTGTAAACACATGCTTGCCTTGCCCTCACAATAACTTGTTCATCCAACCTATCTCAGGAATACACAGACTGTTACCCATACATTGTGGTTTTTACTAATTGTCATGCAGGCCTTATAAACCCTAATACTTGATTCTTTAGACATCTACCAAAACAACCACCTTCTCTCTTATATTTTAAGGGCCCTGCTTGAACTAAAATACATCAAACATTTCCCACTGCTGAGGAACAGAGGGGAAAAAAAAAAAAAAGCAATTGAAAGAGGTGAAGAATTGGAATTGCATGCAGTTGTTACATCTAATAGAACTAGAAGGCACACACGGACGAAGTAGCATATACCCCATTGCAACAGACAAGAGTAGAAATGCCTTATCGTTGCAAAATTGCTAAGAAGTATTTTGCAGACTAAATTCCAGTGTTTTCTTGTACTGAAAATCAATTGTCCTTCAGCATCTGTCTAGCCTACTTGCTGGCTAAATCAGTACGGGGTGGGCCATTCCGGGTGAAAACGAGCCCCTTAACTGCACAGAGCCAAGTGCAGTTTTTTGGTCAGCCCCACCCTCCTCTGAATAGGGAAAAGAAAAGAAGAGGCAGCTAGGCCAAAAAGGGTGCAGGAGTATCATTCATCACTCTTTCAGCTCTCCAAGGATGTTTCAGGTCTCAGAAGCTTTGTTTAACTTCTAAGCCTTTTGTTAGGGAAGTCGGCCCAAACAGCAGTCCAAAAGAGAGTGAGTTTAAAGCCATTTTATTCTTCTGGTGGACACGGACCTGTGCTTTGGCTGGACCCTGGCTGCAAGGCACTCAAGTCATCACTCAGTCTGCGCCCTTCGCAGCTCCTGAGCAGTGTCTATGGCTGGCACCTCTGAGGCTGTATTTAAGGCCCCAAGTATGAGTAGGTTGAAGAGTTCTAATACCTTCTCTGTCTGTGCCAGGTCAAAGCTGTCTAGTAGGAAAAGAGAAATAGCCTGGACGCACAGGAGGTAATGACTGTATTCCCACATCATCATGAAGGTGTATGTTGAAGCACTCACCAAAAGGTAACAAAACTTCTAGAGAAAAAAGGAAAAAAAAAAAGCATTAATTTCATACCTATGCAGCTCTGTCACTAAGAAATTGAGAGGTCATTAGAACAGGAACTACAGAAATTAATTATTATTTTAGGAAATAATTCAGACTCCAGACATATTTACCATGTTCTCAGATGGAAGAAAGTAATTACCGAAACATTCCAAAACATTGCAGGCCAATCAGAATAATTATCTTTAACAGAGACAAGGAAATGAAGTTACCACCATCTTCTCTGAGCAACAATGTATAAAAAATGCTGGATCAGTTTATTTTAAAAAGACAGCACACAGCTCATCATGACACTGTTGTCTCTGAACCCTCGCGGGGGCATAACAGGGCAGGGCACGAGTCGCTCGGCAAAAACTGCAGTGCCTAGGTGAAATCCCAGCGGCTGTTTTGAAAAGAACAAACGAAACATCTACTGTATTCTGCCCAGTGGGGCAACAGTGACAGAGGGAACTAGTCCAGAGCACAGTTCTATCAGCAACTCTTTATTAAGAAATTAATTTTGCTTTACCTCAGCAGAACAATTTAGGTTTTTTTTTAAATAGCCTGTGAGAGCTGCTACTTGACATGCAAAATATGGCAAAGCCCAATTTTCCCTTGATGGTATGGAGTAATCAATTCTTGTTGTATCTGTCCTAGAATAAAGTACAGACAAACAAAATGATTAAAAGATGTATGGAACAAAAATACCAAGGAAAGCCTAAATGTCACTTACAGTTATCAGTGTGGCCTTGCACGCAAACTATTCCTGTATTAGGTGTAAAGTAATACTGACACAATTTCACTGCTGATACAGGTCACAAATTTAGTATCAGCATGGAAGGTCCAATCTCTACTCACTTATTCAGCAGGTCTCCTTATTAGGTGGTATTTGTACGGACTGAAGCCAAAAAGCATCTGCCTGCAGCCTTTCCTGACCCACCCCAACACTGTGTGAGCTGGACGCATCGCACACTGCTTCTGCCAACCTGTGTGTCAGTGCGGCCTCCTTCGGCCAAGAGCAGTGCTGAAGGGCCTGACGTCCGCTGCCGTAACAGCAGCTTTTCACGGTACGATGAAAATCAGCCCGTCGCTGAGAGCTAAGACTCCTTTCGGTTCTCACACAACATGCTTTAAACAAGCGATTCAGGCGGTCGAGCACAACATACTTAGAATCCAAAGCAGTGCTCCCTCATAGCAGCAGCACCCGCAGATACTCTGTCTACAGGGAAAATTCTGCCCAGCAAAACAAGAGATTAAAGATGGATGGGGAGCATGGGCCAGAACAGCGGCAAGGTCTTCTCACGGAATGACTTGACTGTATCTGCACAGTTAGAGCTGTAGGAGAAAGTTTTAAAAAGTGCTAAAGTGACTTAGAAGCACAAGTCACGCTTTCAAATGTGATCAAAGGCATCAGTTTCAGAGGTACGTAGTCTTCTTTGTGTCTACTATGCTTTTAGAAAGGAGCCTCAAGCTCCTTTATCATTTAGATATTTGAAAGCATCACCTTTCATTTTTACCTCTGAAGCCTCTTACAGAGGCGTATTTGCAGCTTTTTCAACTACTAGACCTTTCAATTTGTTAACACTATTTAATCTTCTTTGCTGTTGAAAAACATACAGACTTATTCACCATTTTTCCTACTTTCCACTACCCACACCAGCTTGGTGAACAGTATTTTTAGCTACTAATCACGGATTTGGTCATGATGACTTCACACTCCTAAAAGACACTTCCCAACGGTTCAGCTTTAAAGGTGTATCTCTAACATTTTTCTCTGCCGTAGCTCTTTTCTTTCAAGGGCTCTCAAGTTCAGAGAAATCCCCAGAGCTACCTGGTAACAAACCAGGAACGTGAACACAAGTTCTCCTTGCCCAAATGAGGCTCCCTATTACTGTGGTGTTTCATAAAGGGAAGGGACATTTTCTTGCAAGTGAAACTTTTAAAACAAAAATAATCTTGAGATCAGGATCACCTAAGAAGATTCTGCTCTGCACAAAAACCCACCACATAAAACAGACTGGAAAAAAAAACCCAAAACATTTAAGACTCTTTACAAGAAAAATGCACTTGGCCGTTTCCTTCTAAGCAACAGAACAACTGACACAATATTTAGAGCTGGCCACAGAGAGCAATTCTGTTTCACAGCAACTTTGGAAATTTGTTTTCATTCTTTACCAGCACAAAACTAAAACCTTCTGAGGAATCTTTTTGGAAAATGGGACAGTGTGAGAATATTCCCATATTCACACACGCACATAAAGTCAGTTCAACTGGCAGCATGGATGGTTTAGACAACAGGTGGTATTTCCATTAATAAAAGCATCATGAGAACCCCTGCATCTCTGGGAGGTGTTTTGTATTCGGTGTAGAAGCCTGCTCTCACAACGAGAACACAAAGTGTAATAGAATGCATTTCAATCTGCTTTAATATTTTTTAAATGCCTTATTGACAAACTAGATGGTATAAAGATGTTTTTCTTACCTGTTAATAATGAACCATGCTACAGTCAGCATTCCCCACTCATAACCCAACTGGTTACAAACAATGCAGTCACATAAATTCCCTGCAGTCCAAAAACTATACCAATGTAGAAATACACTGGTTCAATAACTTCCTGAAATTACAAATAAAAACGAACAGACATAGTGGCAACTGAGCTGAAGCTGGAAATGATTACTATTTACTATTTGCATACTGCTAACAGTGTGCTAGGTGCTTTACAAACAGGTAAGAGACGGACCCTGTTCTAGAGAAGCACTAAGCATGCTTTCATTTTGGGCTCAGGGAGAACAAAGCAGTGTGAATTAGGAGCCCACTTCGGGACCCAGCTTGCTAGTGCCATGATTTTTGTCTTTGCTTTAGCATGAACACTGTATGTGTCAGATTTAATAAATCTATACTGCAGTGAGATATAAAGTTCACAGGACTACTGGAAGAAGTTATCTAGGGGAGGAAGTCGAAGAAGTAAAGATGTGGCAAAAACGGTTCCAAACACAGAGAAGCATATATAAAGTAAATAAATAATAGAAAAAAGAAAGATAAAGGAGAGGACACAAGTATGCAGAGTAAGCAAAACAAAGCCGAGTAGAGCAGAAAAAGACAAAAGGTTTATCTACAAAAGTGTTTTTCCCTTTTATCTGTATGGCAATGGGTAGAGACAGGTACCACTATAACAGATTCTTTACTCTGAAGGAGCTAACTTTCCCATTTTTAATGGATAGCACAGATACTCTCCACATTACTAAGAGGCTTGCAGAAGTAAAGAATGACAGTCAGAACACTGATCAGAATTGAGGAGAACCTGGACCTGGTGCGAGGCTTAGCTCAATTCAGTCAACAGAAATTGCATGTGTGTATTGTATACAGCACAGAAAGTCTCAAACTCACATAGACACAACCATAATGAAAGCACAGAAAGTAGGGGAAGCGCACATACTTCGCTACCAGATGCTTGATATAAAACACTGGCAATCAACTCTGGGTACAAGGTCATTTGCTGGACTGCATTTATCATCTTCAGCGATACTGTCTTATTGTTGTGTGTCAACTCATAAACACCTACAGACAAAAAAAGATGTATTACTCTTGGAATCACTTACTATTGCTGCTCTTAAAAGAGGTGAAAGCATACTCAGAGGTAGGGGGAAATAGATTTGATCATAAAAGCTACTGACTGAATCACCACTCCTGATTTTAAAGGAAGGAGAAATTTCTCTGCCAGATGACATTCCACCCTACTGATTTAGCAACAGTTATTACCATTTTTTGATCTAGCCTTTAAATAGAAGGCCCAAAACCAACCAGCAGAAGGACAGCTTTTTCAGTAACAGCCCTGGAACCAGTTACCTACAGATCACCTTCACAGAAGGTTTTTAAGAAGCAAGACAAAGATCTAACAGGGATAAGCAGGATGTATTAAACCTGTCTCCACAAAGAGGTCAGATATGATGGCCTTATCACCGTTTTCAGCCTTGTGTTTCTGACACTTCCAAAAATCACTCACTTAACACAATACACCTTCGTATGGGACTGAGATGAAACTGAAGTTGAAGGATATATCATTCTGACATATTACAATTTTAAAAATTATGTCATTACTTAGGACAATAGAGTGAAGAGAAAAAATAATCTAAATTAGAGAGGAAAAAAAAGAAAACCAACCCAAACAAAAAATACCCCAACAACAATGCAACAGCCAAACAAGATTACTGTTTCCAGCTCGGAGCATATCTTGGTATGTGGTCTGCATGTGGTTCTCTGCAGACCAAACTAGGTCTTGCAGGACTTACAACTGGGTTCAGCAAAGCTAGGACACACATTTGCAAACTGAGTGCCCCCATAATACCTCGTAGACACGTGAGTCTACCTGTCTGCAGAAGCAGCAGGCCCGAATGAGGCAGTCCATCTACCCACAGCATGGATAATCTCCTCACAAAAAATGAGGAACTCACTGTACCAAAGACCTATTATATATTGCTGACATGCTACACATCAGCTGGGAAACTGTTCAACCAATAAAACTATACCTATGAAGTTTAACTGGCTTCAGAGGAGGTTTCATGAGGGGACTGGACTAATTCAACAGCTGACCGCTTCAAGACAGGGCTGTTCACTCCCTCTTCCCTCCTGGAGTTCTCATCTTTTCCCCACACTAGCCCACGTGTCCTTCTGAACGCACTAAACTAGCATGAAAGTGTCCCATCTCCTTTTCACTGTTTTAGTTTTCTGCTGGTTTAGGGACCTGGGGTCAGCGAGCTCCAGAGCCAGTGCAGGATAACGAGCAGGAGCGCAAAGGGAGGGGAAACCACGGCCACCCAGTTTGTTCTCCTTGCTGTTGGTTTCTCTCCCCATCACTCAGTGCTCATCAACATCTATTCCTCATAGCTGACAGGAGTAGAAACCTCTGGCAGGGAGAGGATGGAGGAGATCAACCCTTGTCGGAAACTATCCCATCCCCCATTCCCAAATTAAACATCAGTGATGTTTACATGGCAGAAAATCCACTATGGAGCATAGGCAAACTCAACGATAACTTCTATATGGGTCAAAGTGAGAGTAATATTAATCCTATTCCAGAGTACTGATTAAAGGCAATCTGCTGAAGTACAGGACAGTTAAATACTGTTTTTTAAAAGGCACTAAAAAGTTAGGACAGCACACCGTTTTTTATTAATCTGACTGATATACCTAGAAGAGTATAAAATCAGTCTCCTCACTCCACAGGAACTTTTTACTGTCTCCAAAAGGAACAGGATTTTTCAAGGTTAATAAAACAAACGGGTTTTTTACCTCTTTCAAAGGAAGGAGCCTTTAGCAGTTCTTTATAGAATGAGTAATAAATGGCGCTGTCACCCTGAAATGTAATTTCTCGTTCAAGTTCCTAGGGGAAAAAAAAAATATATTCACCTCCTGCAATCTCTTACCATAGAAGACTATATATTTTCAGATAGACTGCTTTTGTAATACAGCACATGGTTATGACTCCACTGTACATCTTCAAAGTATTCCACAAAACATTAATCTTCAAAGCACCTCTGTCAGTATATAATGCTCTCTATAACTTAGCAAACATGCTTGGAATCAGAGCAACTCAAATCCACATCATAAGTCAGCACAAGATCCATAGGATCCTTTCATATGCACAAACCTTAATTTCATTTAACTTTCTACACACAGAATCACAGAATCGTTTGGGTTGGAAGGAACCTTAAAGATCATCTAGTTCCACCCCCCCTGCCATGGGCAGGGACACCTTCCACTAGACCAGGTTGCTCAAAGCCTCATCCAGCCTGGCCTTGAAGACATCCAGGGATGGGGCATCCACAGCATCTCTGGGCATTACACTTCACTAAATACAATTCTTACAAATAAACACCCCACTTAAAACCATTAATCCCTGTTGTTTAGCTTATGCAATCCCAATACGCTTCAGTTTTTCCTCCAAATTTTAGAAATGTATTTCAGTGATAAAGGATGGCGTGGAAAAACATACAGAAGCATGACAAGACTTCAGTTAGTAGGAGAAACACTAAAGAGGAAAAAAAAAAGGGAGACTAAAAAAGAAACTGTATCAAAGACAGAGGCCTGAGTAGTACGACATGGGACTCCGCAAGCAAACAGTTCCAACCTGACACAGATCAGCTTTGATTTCAAGGACACAATTTGGCTTTTGTTTCAGTAGTTTAACTTTTTTCTTTACCTGCCTGCTGGAAAACCAGAATTTCCGTTCATGATACGTTGAAAGGTACACAGCGTACATCATCCCACTAGTGACTGCCGCAAGACAGCCAAAGAAAAGTTTCGCAAAACGCTGAATTAACACATCTGAAAAGGGACAGAGAAAAAGCTAAAATAGCCCAGAGGACTTGGAAACAAACAGTATGCCCTAAATACAACTGATTTTGGAACATCAACTAAGCTTAGTGGCATCAGAACTGTCACACCATCATCAGCACAGGCACATAGAGAACTGGTCCGTTACTCCTGTCCTGCGGTTTTCTTTCCCGGTTGTTGCCACCGCTTCATAGGGCAAGGAGGCAAAATACTCACACACTACGATGCAGTTTTTCTCTCCATCTCGTAGGCTTCATTTTCAAATTAATTCCAAGAAGGAAAAGCCTCTTCCAAACAAACAGAGCAAACTCTAGGTTTTACCCAAAACACCACACTTGTTGAACACGTGAAGAGAAAGAGGTGGCAACACCTCATCTAACGTCAATACTGAGACATTCCATTCTCCCTTCTCTTCTCAGATCTAAGAGGAAGGAACTAATCTGAATTTTACCAAATTCATTCAATGGGCATCTACTTCACCTGGGGCTCCCTTAACTTGAGAGCTGCTTTTAACATAAGTTTTTTGGTAGCTTGGTGAGCGCTTGCCTAAAATTACACCTGGTTTTAGTTCTGTTTCATGAAAAAGCTTTAAGGGCGTTTTGTCTGTTCTTGTTTTGGTACCATTACTTCATGCCTTCCAGCTTCTCAACCGAAAGATCATTCCAGACACAATTAAAATACTTACTTGTACTCAAACTTTAACAACAGTAAGATTCTGAACCACCCTGCCTCTCCCCCCACCCCCCAACCTGAAACAACCCAGGACTACCATTTCACTCGGTCATTACTAAAGTATTCTAACGTGCATGCCTGGCTTTTCTTGAAACATTCCAAAACCTAACTCAAAATAAGTCTGTTATAAATTACTGTGCTACAAATATCTTCCCATAAAATGTAAAAGAAGAATGAAAAAAAAAAGAAAAAATATGAGAAGTTGGCTAAAAAATCGTAGTTTACATTTTGGCGATCTTCCCAGCTTCGAGTTATCTTTGTTTCTCTCCTCTGGAGCCATTTTGTCAGATTCTGTAGAGTTTTGCTTCTTCCTCTGTCGCAGGTCTGCTGCCCCTGAAGACATTTTTTGAAGTTATTGCAACACAATACCTAAAATCACAATCTAAGAAATCCACACAGAAGCGGGTAACAGCCAGTTACTGCTACCGATTCAACCCCACAGCAGACATACTTGACAAAAAGACTCAAGGTATTTCAGATGCCTAACTAAAGTAGCAATATAACAATACAGAAATCAATTCCCATGTTACTCCTTAGAAAATCCAATAGTTTTCTCTTGAGGCCATACTCTGGGATTACCCAGAATCCAGACTGGAAGCTATCTGGTTTATTCCACGGCGAACCGATGACACAAATGAAGGAAAGCAGTAGCTTAGGTAAGTTGATAGAGACACTGGGAGAAACTGGTGCCAGTTTCTTTCTACTCTCACTCTAGTTTTATGCTGCTGTTGTACAGTACTGTACTGGGCATATTACTACAAAAATAGGGTCAGTTCATTTCTTTTAAATTGAGCTGCCTGTTACTCATATAGTGAAAGCTATTACAAAATAAATTTAATACTATTTTTTTCCTGCTTCCAGATCTACTGGCA
This sequence comes from Eurypyga helias, assembly GCF_000690775.1. NCBI lineage: Eukaryota > Metazoa > Chordata > Aves > Eurypygiformes > Eurypygidae > Eurypyga > Eurypyga helias. The sequence continues at coordinate 26,455 of NW_010244298.1, forward strand.
CTAAGCAGATGTATGAATTTTTAGTTTAACATAACTAAAAAGCCCAGTCTGCTAGGCCATGTAGATCACATCACAGAACTAGGAGCTTCTTCAGTTTCTGTTGTTTTCTGTAAACAACAGCAGTTTGAAGTCCTGGCCCATTTATTTTGCAGTCTGAAAGGCAATGAGGCTAATTCAGAGAGTGCAACTCTTTGTACAAAAAGACTCATTGCAAATAATCTGTTACAAATACTATATTGAAGATGACATCCATGTGTGATGAAAAGGTTTAACTGTGACTCATGCTCCAGAATTTTTAGCTATCAAGTTTAACCTACTGTCCAACATTGCTTGAAATTTTTGATTTCCTCAGGAATTAAACACGCTCTTCACACAGCCATTCAACTTGAAACTCGAAGTCTCAATCTTCACATCCCACAACAAAGCTTTTAATGACTCTGGTTGTATACTACTTCAAGTCTAAGTCAGTCTACTTTTAACTCCCAACTATCAGACTTAAAAGTTAGGAACTAGAGATAGTAATATAAATAAACCTTCTAAGTGGTGTCTGCCTGTATCAGGACACCTGTATTCGTGTTTGAACAGGATTTTCAGAGCAAATTATTCTGAGCAAACCAAGATCTCAGTGATAACATTTTTCACAGAATGAACAGAGAATGTCTACCTTCTTAAACGAGACAAGAATTGGAAAGATATTAAACAAAGCAAGGTTTAGGGCGTTCAGTATCACATTCATTATTATGCCAATCCAAAATGACATATACACCAGTATCTCTTCATGCCGTGTATATTGTTAATCAGCACTGCAAATACCAAGTGCACTGCAATTAAAAAAAAAAAAAAATCACTTGTACCACATAAAATAAAAAGGGAGGAAAAAACCCCTAGATCACCAAAATGGGCAGATATGTCCTTGGAAAGACAACCGTCTGCCCCTGTCATTCTAGTTATGACCAGAACAGTAGCAGTGAGAACACTGGAGGAAAAGGCATCTCTTTTGCTTTTCTGGCAGATAAGTAAGCCACAACAGGAGTGTAACACACTTATAGCAGCAGTAATAGAAAACTCTCAAAGAAAGAACAATTTCAAATGCGAATTCTGAAACAACTACAGACAGCAAATGATCTTCACCTCGGTTTTGAAGACAGCTCAAGAGATTTCCCCACTCAAAGCAATAATAAAGATCCAAGTATGCTACTTCTGTTTCATTTGCAGCTGCCTCAAACAAGAAAAACGCTGTTTCCACTTCTATGAATCCTTTAAATGGGGTGAAATGAAAGTCAAGCAAGGTGACAACTAAAAATAATCTAGGATTTTGAACTGATGACACAGCCCCTAGTACCTCTCTATCCACCAAGCAATTTTTCATCCAAGATTGCTTTCTCGTTCCCTGCAAGTTCCAAGCACATTTTTTTCAACTCTTGTTGAGACAACATGCGTTCCACTTATTTTTGTGTATCTGCTGCAGAAAAGCACAACTCATTGCTCCCATGTGCCACTATATTAATCCATTTTTCGCCTGCAAATGGAGCACTGTCTGCAATTCCTGTCCTCTCATCTAAAGAAGGAAAAAATAGAGCTAGAAAATGTGCAGAGATGGGCCATGAGGATGATCAAAGGTGGGCAGTGGCTCCCATAGAAGGAACAAGGAAGCAGGTTGAGGATGCCTCAGTCTGGAAAAGATGATGACAAACAGAAACATGACAGAAGCCTACAAGCTGGTGAAATGCACAAACAGGCTGAATAGAGAGCAGTGATTCACCTTCGTTTCTAATACTGGAACAAGAAGTTATCAAACAAACCCAGTGAGTCAGGCTAAAAGGAACCAGTTCATCACCCACCGCCTTCATGCAGGTCACTCCTACCCAAAGAACCTTCTGTAAATGAAGAGTTTACATAGATTCAAAAGAAGACAGACACATTCATGGGGAGCATTGCTGAAGACTACTAAACACACGGAAACCATACCCAGATCAGTAAGTCTCCCAGCTGAGAACAGTTGAGAGCATGGAATACGCCATGGGACAGCATTGCATATGCTTATTTTGCTCTTGCATTTCTCTGGGTGCCTATTTACGGCCATATTCCTGTTGATTTCCCCAAGAAAACTAAATATCATAGAATCACAGAATCACAGCATGGTTGGGGTTGGAAGGGACCTTAAAGACCATCTAGTTCCAACCCCCCTGCCATGGGCAGGGACACCTTCCACTAGACCAGGTTGCTCAAAGCCTCATCCAGCCTGGCCTTGAACACTTCCAGGGATGGGGCATCCACAGCTTCTCTGGGCAACCTGTTCACCTCCTAGTCCTCACAAAGGGGGTTAGCACAAAAAAGACCGGGAGAAAAGTCATTGTGGGGGGCACTACAAGTGAGACGAGCGCAGATACAAACGGGGAAACGGAGGGGATGGCCGTTCACGGGGGCACCCAGGGAGCCGACGGATGCTGCCCCCGGGATGCTCTGCTGCCCGGGAAGCAAGCCCGGGCGAGGGAAGAGAATCAGACCCCAAGTTCCTGGGCTCCCATCCACCCAGCTTCCTCCCGCTTGGTGCTGCGAACGATGGGCGAGGGGAAGGAGACCTCGTCAGCGG